>NC_041380.1:503519325-503520540 GCF_002162155.2 Triticum dicoccoides
GTGGGAGGCGGCGGCCTACTCGCCGGAGAAGAAACATGTGAGAAAAATGGGAAAGGGGATCGCCCCCATGCTGAAGGAAGGGGAGGCCGGTGACTCTATGATGGCCGACAGACAATATCCGACAGGGGAGGCATGCCGGCTTGGAGGAACAGCACGGATCCGGCCAGAGGCACTCGGCGAGGGGGTGGGCAAAGGCTGTAGTCGGCATGAATGAGCTGCGATGCTTTTTCTATTGTGAAATAAAGGAGAAAGAGATAAATATGCGCGTGTGAGAAGACGACTGGCCAAAGCGTTCGGCCGGTGCACTGAAGTGCAAGCGTTTTCCGATTTTTTTTCCTATGGTTATTATGACAATTTGTATTCCGCACATACATGCAGACCATGCAACGCTATTGTGCCGGCTAGTTTTATAAAAGTTATGTCCTTTTCTCTCTCTATCTGGTTTCTTTCTTTTTTCATTTTTATTTTGAGGTTCATTTTTTATTTTATTTTAAAATTTATGAATATTATTTAGAAAATTCATATTTTTCTTCAAAATTGCGAACGTTTTTAAATATTTTCATATTCATTAACATTTTTGAATCCAGATTTTTTTTAAAATTTATGAACAAGTTTAAAACTCATGAATATTTTTGAGAATTCATGAATATATGTTTCATATTCGGGATTTTTTTAAATTTCTAAAAAATATTTAAATTCGTGAATGTTTTCTACAATTTGTATGTTTTTTAAATTCAAAAAATAACAGTGAGTTTTTTAATGAAAAGTGTTTTAATAGAAGCACAAAATGAAATAAAATAAATAGTTTAAAACCGAGCAGATTTATTTGGCAACGCAATATCCACTTAGCGCTATATGAGCCACGCCCATGCACGCTTGCTCGCAAATCCTAAGTGTTCTACTCCCGCTATTCACTTTTTTAAGGTGTTGTAGACATTTCAGACAACGTGCAAAACAACTCAATTTTAGTTGTCTGAAACGACTTTAAAAGTGGACGGAGGGAGTATAAACTTTTGGAAAACATTTTAATAAAAAACCAACACAAATAGAAAAATGTATGCTGAAAAGACGATAAAAAAGGCAACCCTATACGAACATGGTGCTACATGGGGCGAGGGGAGTAATGCTACACGCACGGGTGGGTTTTATGGATTAACGGGTTGTGATTATGTGGCGGTTTTTGATTTGAAATTAGAAGGGTGGCGGGGCCCAAAT
>NC_041380.1:503520922-503537636 GCF_002162155.2 Triticum dicoccoides
TGTTGTTACGGTCGGTTGATTCAATTTCATTTTTATCTCTGCTAGGTTGGGCTTTCATAATGCTCGGGATGGTGGTGTTCTTATTCGCTGGCACTGGCTTGGCTTGATGCTCCATGTTTTACTTATTTTGAGAGGACTATGAAATTGTTTGGTGTTTGGCGGTATTATCAATACACATTTTAGTCTCGATGACGACCAGTAGTAATAATGTGAGCTCCGTTTTAGCCTACGGAACTAATCGACCACAAACACAACACACACACCGAGACGTAACACAAAGAACACCATACTACTGCCATGACAGCTTGTGACAGGCCCAAATAACCTGAATGTGCAAAATAACCACAAATAAATGGGCCCACCAATGAATCCCAAAGCCCCAACGCACGTAGTGACAACATACCTAAGGAACTAAGAATTTTTGAACAATTTTCAAATTCACAAACATTGTATTGATACAAACATTTTTTTAGAATTTTTAAACAATTTAAAATTTGTGATTTTTTAGAACTTGCAAATATTTTTCATATTCATGATTTAAAAAATTCACAAACATTATTTAAATTTGTAAATAATTTTAGAATATGTGAACATTTTCAAAAACTCATGAGTATGATTTTTTTCCATATTCCTGAATTTTTTATATTTATGAACATTGTTCAAGTTTGCAAACATTTAAAAGACTTAGTCAACATCTTTGGAAATTCATAGCCAAATTAGATTTCTGAATATTTTTAAAAAATTTGAAAAGTGTTTTAACAGAAAAATGACCGCAATCCCCAATCCCCAACAGACCATGCTGAGCTCCGCCAGTAGCAGGAGTAGCCCGAGGCATGCTCCAACATATTGAGCTTAGGCAACAAGCCTCGCCAACTCTTCTCCTCTACCCTACTCGGCCCGCTCCTCGACAACGAAGCTGTCGCCGTACGCTTCTTTCTCCCACTCCTCCACCTGCCCTGTACTCCCTTTTCCTCATCCACAATGTCGACGCTCAATCCTCCACACAATTTAGAGACAATAGCCAGAATGCCACTATGAGAAACCAAACTTGCCAAAATACCACTATGAAAAACCAACTTGCCAATATACCACTACTTTCAGTTTTCTCTAGCCAAAATACCACTAGTGACTAACGGAGACTAACACCATCCAAAAAAGACTTCTATACCCTTACCTCTTCACGGCCCAAAGCATACATTTCAACAACAAAAAGAGCAGCTATAGTGCAAAATTTCAGGAGCCAATTGACATGAAAACATCACCAACTCAACATACTCTTACTTTGCATCATCCAACAAGATAGCAACTTTTCAGCATCATTTTGAAAAATTCCAGCAGCATTTTGACAGCATTTCGGCAGCATTTTGACATGAAAACATCACAAATTCAACATAATCTAAGTTTACACCATTGAACATCAATATAACAACATTTCAGCAGCATTTTGACAGCATTTCAGCAGCATTTTGATAGCATTTCAGCAGCATTTTGACATGAAAACATCACCAATTCAGCATAATCTCAGTTTGCATCATTGAACATCAATATAGCAACAAATCAACAATGATACATAATGGTTCGAAATAAGATAACATCAACAACAATACATAATGGTTCAAAAGAAGCTAGCATCAACACATAATGGTTCAGACCACCATTTCTTCAAACAAAAGATCATGGTTCTCACAACCATAAGCAAAAGATGATGATTCTCCCAACCAAATGCACTAAACTCGCCGTAGAGGGCTAGGAGCAGCAATTTTACTCCTTGTAGATCCACTAGGAGGCGTACAAGCAACTGCAATAGCTGCTGCCCTCTGCCTTGTCATTGGACTCGTAGGAGTATCAAGTTGAGTACCTTGCTTAGTTGGTGTCTTAGGAGAAGTAGCCACAATGCTTGCTTCAACCTTTGACTTTTTCCTACATTCAAAACAATATTGTTAGTAATTAATATGTAGGACATTTGGCAACAATGTGAGAAGTAGTATCATGAAAGAAATACCATGGAAGAGGAGTAACATCATGAAATAAATACAAGTGAAAGAGATGAGAGTTATGAAATAAATACCGCGGAGGAGGAGTAGCATCTCGATCCGCGTCACTTTCCATCTCAGGCTCCTTGCATGTCTTTCGAAGATGGCCTATTGCTCCACATCTTTTGCATTTGTGTCTTCTACCGGTTCCACCTTCGGTGTAATTCTTTATCCTCCTAGTTCTTGGACGTCCAGCACTCTTGGTAAGTTTGGGAGGGATCATATCAAATCCGGGATTTACCTTGGGCCATTGGGATCTGCCCCTAATTGGCATGAGAACTCCAACATATGCTGCTTGGAACCTTGCCACTGAGAAGCACTCTGCAACATAATCCTCTAGCTTGGCTTTTTTGGAGAAGATGAACCGAAGAGCATGTGTGCAAGGTTTACCACAAATCTGCCATCTTCTACAAGAGCACTCGTTTTTCTCCAAGTTAACGATGTGCCTCCATCCATTTCCTGAAATCTCAGCTATATTTGGCGATGCTCTTGCTTCCAAATAATGCAGCCCCTTACTTTTCAGATTCAACTCCTTTATCACACTAGGTAGTATGTAACCTAGCAGCGCTTCACCAACGGCTCTCCTTTTCTCGAACAATATCATTATCATTTCTCTAAGGTTGTCCAAAAGCTCAACAAGTGCAAGTTGCTTCACATCCTTAATCCAATTGTTGAAAACCTCTGCCAAATTATTGCTAACACACTCAACTTTTGTCATTGCTGAAAATTTGCTTCTTGTCCACACACGGTTGTGATGCATGTTCAAATAGGCTATTGCTTCGGCGATTTGTGCTTGTATTTCTGCCATTAGTGAATCATGCTTCTCTACTTCATATGTCCAAGCTGCAGGCCACATATTATCTAGTATGTCACCTTTGAACTTTTTCTTGAAGTTGAGCATTAGATGCATCATGCATTCTCTATGTTCACAATTTGGGTAGACCTTAGAAATGGCATTCTCCAACCCCTTGCATGCATCGGTATGGATTGCATTTTGGGGAACGTAGTAATTTCAAAAAATTTCCTATGCACACGCAAGATCATGTGATGCATAGCAACGAGAGGGGGGAGTGTGATCTACATACCTAGTAGATCGACAACGGAAGCGTTTGGTTGATGTAGTCGTACGTCTTCACAATCCGACCGATCAATCACCGAAACTACGACACCTCCGAGTTCTAGCACACGTTCAGCTCGATGACGATCCCCGGACTCCGATCCAACAAAGTGTCGGGGAAGAGTTCTGTCAGCATGACGGCGTGGTGATGATCTTGATGCACTACAGCAGCAGGGCTTCGCCTAAACTCCGCTACAGTATTATCGAGGACTATGGTGGCTGGGGGCGCCGCACACGGCTAAGGAAAAGATCACGTGGATCAACTTGTGTGTCTCTAGGGTGCCTCTGCCTCAATATATAAAGGACCAAAGGGGGGGAGGCTGGCCGGCCACATAGGGCGCGCCAGGAGAGTCCTACTCCCTCTGGGAGTAGGATCCCCCCCCCCAATCCTAGTTGGAAAGAGAGAAAGGGGCCGACCCCCTCTCCTTGTCCAATTCGGACCAAGGGAGGGGAGGGGCGCGCGGCCCATGTAGGGCTGCCTCTTCTCTTTTTCACTAAGGCCCATCATGGCCCATTTAGCTCCCGGGGGGTTCCGGTAACCTCCCGGTACTCCGGTAAAATCCCGATTTCACCCGGAACACTTCCGATATCCAAACATAGGCTTCCAATATATCAATCTTTATGTCTCGACCATTTCGAGACTCCTCGCCATGTCCGTGATCACATCCGGGACTCCGAACAACCTTCGGTACATCAAAATGCATAAACTCATAATATAACTGTCATCGTAACCTTAAGCGTGCGGACCCTACGGGTTCGAGAACAATGTAGACATGACCAAGACATGTCTCCAGTCAATAACCAATAGCGGGACCTGGATGCCCATATTGGCTCCTACATATTCTATGAAGATCTTTATCGGTCAGACCGCATAACAACATACGTCGTTCCCTTTGTCATCGGTATGTTACTTGCCCGAGATTCGATCGTCGGTATTCCAATACCTAGTTCAATCTCGTTGCCTGCAACTCTCTTTACTCGTTCTGTAATACATCATCCCACAACTAACTCATTTAGTTGCAATGCTTGCAATGCTTAAGTGATGTGCATTACCGAGAGGGCCCAGAGATACCTCTCCGACAATCGGAGTGACAAAACCTAATCTCGAAATACGCCAACCCAACATGTACCTTTGGAGACACCTGTAGTACTCCTTTATAATCACCCAGTTACGTTGTGACGTTTGGTAGTACCCAAAGTGTTCCTCCGGTAAACGGGAGTTGCATAATCTCATAGTTATAGGAACATGTATAAGTCATGAATAAAGCAATAGCAACATACTAAACGATCGGGTGCTAAGCTAATGGAATGGGTCATGTCAATCAGATCATTCTCCTAATGATGTGATCCCGTTAATCAAATAACAACTCATTGTTCATGGTTAGGAAACATAACCATCTTTGATTAACGAGCTAGTCAAGTAGAGGCATACTAGTGACACTTTGTTTGTCTATGTATTCACACATGTATTATGTTTCCGGTTAATACAATTCTAGCATGAATAATAAACATTTATCATGATTATAAGGAAATAAATAATAACTTTATTATTGCCTCTAGGGCATATTTCCTTCAGTCTCCCACTTGCACTAGAGTCAATAATCTAGATTACACAGTAATGATTCTAACACCCATGGAGCCTTGGTGCCGATCATGTTTTGCTCGTGGAAGAGGCTTAGTCAACGGGTCTGCAATATTCAGATCCATATGTATCTTGCAAATCTCTATGTCTCCCACCTGGACTAGATCCCGGATGGAATTGAAGCGTCTCTTGATGTGCTTGGTTCTCTTGTGAAATCTGGATTCCTTTGCCAAGGCAATTGCACCAGTATTGTCACAAAAGATTTTCATTGGACCCGATGCACTAGGTATGACACCCAGATCGGATATGAACTCCTTCATCCAGACTCCTTCATTTGCTGCTTCCGAAGCAGCTATGTACTCCGCTTCACATGTAGATCCCGCTACAACGCTTTATTTAGAACTGCACCAACTTACAGCCCCACCGTTTAATGTAAACACGTATCCGGTTTGCGATTTAGAATCGTCCGGATCAGTGTCAAAGCTTGCATCAACGTAACCTTTTACGATGAGTTCTTTGTCACCTCCATATATGAGAAACATATCCTTAGTCCTTTTCAGGTATTTCAGGATGTTCTTGACCGCTGTCCAGTGATCCACTCCTGGATTACTTTGGTACCTCCCTGCTAGACTTATAGCAAGGCACACATCAGGTCTGGTACACAACATTGCATACATGATAGATCCTATGGCTGATGCATAGGGAACATCTTTCATATTCTCTCTATCTTCTGCAGTGGTCGGGCATTGAGTCTTACTCAACTTCACACCTTGTAACACAGGCAAGAACCCTTTCTTTGCTTGATCCATTTTGAACTTCTTCAAGATTTTGTCAAGGTATGTGGTTTGTGAAAGTCCAATTAAGCGTCTTGATCTATCTCTATAGATCTTAATGCCTAATATGTAAGCAGCTTCACCGAGGTCTTTCATAGAAAAACTTTTATTCAAGTATCCCTTTATGCTATCCAGAAATTCTACATCATTTCCAATTAGTAATATGTCATCCACATATAATATCAGAAATGCTACAGAGCTCCCACTCACTTTCTTGTAAATACAGGCTTCTCCAAAAGTCTATATAAAACCAAATGCTTTGATCATACTATCAAAACGTTTATTCCAACTCCGAGAGGCTTGCACCAGTCCATAAATGGATCGCTGGAGCTTGCACACTTTGTTAGCTCCCTTTGGATTGACAAAACCTTCTGGTTGCATCATATACAACTCTTCTTCCAGAAATCCATTCAGGAATGCAGTTTTGACATCCATCTGCCAAATTTCATAATCATAAAATGCGGCAATTGCTAACATGATTCGGACAGACTTAAGCATCGCTACGGGTGAGAAGGTCTCATCGTAGTCAATCCCTTGAACTTGCCGAAAACCTTTTGCGACAAGTCGAGCTTTGTAGACAGTAATATTACCGTCAGCATCAGTCTTCTTCTTGAAGATCCATTTATTCTCAATTGCTTGCCGATCATCGGGCAAGTCAACCAAAGTCCACACTTTGTTCTCATACATGGATCCCATCTCAGATTTCATGGCTTCAAGCCACTTTGCGGAATCTGGGCTCACCATCGCTTCTTCATAGTTCGTAGGTTCATCATGATCTAGTAGCATGACTTCCAGAACAGGATTACCGTACCACTCTGGCGCGGATCTTACTCTGGTTGATCTACGAGGTTCAGTAGTATCTTGTTCTGAAGTTTCATGATCATCATCATTAGCTTCCTCGCTAATTGGTGTAGGTGTCGCAGAAACCGTTTTCTGTGATGTACTACTTTCCAACAAGGGAGTAGGTACAGTTACCTCGTCAAGTTCTACTTTTCTACCACTCACTTCTTTCGAGAGAAACTCCTTCTCCAGAAAGTTTCCGAATTTAGCAACAAAAGTCTTGCCTTCGGATCTGTGATAGAAGGTGTATCCAATAGTCTCCTTTGGATATCCTATGAAGACACATTTCTCCGATTTGGGTTCAAGCTTATCAGGTTGAAGCTTTTTCACATAAGCATCGCAACCCCAAACTTTTAGAAACGACAACTTTGGTTTCTTGCCAAACCACAATTCATAAGGCGTCGTCTCAACGGATTTTGATGGTGCCCTATTTAACGTGAATGCAGCTGTCTCTAGAGCGTATCCCCAAAATGATAGCGGTAAATCAGTAAGAGACATCATAGATCGCACCATATCTAGTAAAGTATGATTACGACGTTCGGACACACCATTACGCTGTGGTGTTCCGGTGGCGTGAGTTGCGAAACTATTCCACAATTTTTCAAATGTACACCAAACTCGTAACTCAAATATTCTCCTCCACGATCAGATCGTAGAAACTTTATTTTCTTGCTACGATGATTTTCAACTTCACTCTGAAATTCTTTGAACTTTTCAAATGTTTTAGACTTATGTTTCATTAAGTAGATATACCCATATCTGCTTAAGTCATCTGTGAAGGTGAGAAAATAACGATATCCGCCACGAGCTTCAATATTCATCGGACCACATACATCTGTATGTATGATTTCCAACAAACCTGTTGCTCTCTCCATAGTACCGGAGAACGGTGTTTTGGTCATCTTGCCCATGAGGCACGGTTCGCAAGTACCAAGTGATTCATAATCAAGTGGTTCCAAAAGTCCATCAGTATGGAGTTTCTTCATGCGCTTTACACCGATATGACCTAAACAACAGTGCCACAAATAAGTTGCACTATCATTATCAACTCTGCATCTTTTGGCTTCAACATTATGAATATGTGTGTTACTACTATCGAGATTCAACAAGAATAGACCACTCTTCAAGGGTGCATGACCATAAAAGATATTACTCATATAAATAGAACAACCATTATTCTCTGATTTAAATGAATAACCATCTCGCATCAAACAAGATCCAAATATAATGTTCATGCTTAACGCTGGCACCAAATAACAATTATTTAGGTCTAATATTAATCCCGAAGGTAGATGTAGAGGTAGCGTGCCGACTACGATCACATCGACTTTGGAACCGTTTCCCACACGCATCGTCACCTCGTCCTTAACCAATCTTCGCTTGATCCGTAGTCCCTGTTTTGAGTTGCAAATATTAGCAACAGAACCAGTATCAAATACCCAGGTGCTACTGCGAGCATTAGTAAGGTACACATCAATAACATGTATATCACATATACCTTTGTTCACCTTGCCATCCTTCTTATCCGCCAAATACTTGGGGCAGTTCCGCTTCTAGTGACCAGTCTGCTTGCAATAGAAGCACTCAGTTTCAGGCTTAGGTCCAGGTTTGGGTTTCTTCTCTTGAGTAGCAACTTGCTTGCCGTTCTTTTTGAAGTTCCCCTTCTTTCCTTTGCCCTTTTTCTTGAAACTAGTGGTCTTGTTGACCATCAACACTTGATGCTCCTTCTTGATTTCTACCTCCGCAGCTTTCAGCATCGCGAAGAGCTCGAGAGTAGTCTTATTCATCCCTTGCATATTATAGTTCATCACGAAGCTCTTGTAGCTTGGTGGCAGTGATTGGAGAATTCTGTCAATGACGCAATCATCTGGAAGATTAACTCCCAATTGAATCAAGTGATTATTATACCCAGACATTTTGAGTATATGCTCACTAACAGAACTGTTCTCCTCCATCTTGCAGCTATAGAACTTATTGGAGACTTCATATCTCTCAATCCGGGCATTTGCTTGAAATATTAACTTCAACTCCTGGAACATCTCATATGCTCCATGACGTTCAAAACGTCGTTGAAGTCCCGATTCTAAGCCGTAAAGCATGGCACACTGAACTATCGAGTAGTCATCAGCTTTGCTCTGCCAGACGTTCATAACATCCGGTGTTGCTCATGCAGCAGGCCTGGCACCTAGCAGTGCTTCCAGGACGTAATTCTTCTGTGCAGCAATGAGGATAATCCTCAAGTTACAGACCCAGTCCGTGTAATTGCTACCATCATCTTTCAACTTTGCTTTCTCAAGGAACGCATTAAAATTCAATGGAACAACAGCACGAGCCATCTATCTACAAACAAGCTTAAACGAGCAAGATACTTATCAGGTACTAAGTTTCATGATATATTTAAGTTCAGTTCATTTACTTAAAGAACGCCCACTTAGATAGACATCCCTCTTAATCCTCTAAGTGATTACGTGATCCAAATCAACTCAACCATGTCCGATCATCACGTGAGATGGAGTAGTTTCATTGGTGAACATCATTATGTTGATCATATCTACTATATGATTCACGCTCGACCTTTCGGTCTCCGTGTCCCGAGGCCATATCTGTATATGCTTGGCTCGTCAAGTATAACCTGAGTATTCCGCGTGTGCAACTGTTTTGCACCCGTTGTATTTGAACGTAGAACCTATCACACCCGATCATCACGTGGTGTCTCAGCACGAAGAACTTTCGCAATGGTGCATACTTAGGGAGAACACTTCTTGATAATTAGTGAGAGATCATCTTATAATGCTACCGTCAATCAAAGCAAGATAAGATGCATAAAAGATAAACATCACATGCAATCAATATAAGTGATATGATATGGCCATCATCATCTTGTGCTTGTGATCTCCATCTTCGAAGCACCGTCGTGATCACCATCGTCACCGGCGTGCCACCTTGATCTCCATCGTAGCATCGTTGTCGCCTCGCCAAGCTTGTGCTTCCACGACTATCGCTACCGTTTAGTGATAAAGTAAAGCATTACATCGCGATTTCATTGCATACAATAAAGCGACAACCATATGGCTCCTGCCGGTTGCCGATAACTCGGTTACAAAACATGATCATCTCATACAATAAAATTCAGCATCATGTCTTGACCATATCACATCACAACATGCCCTGCAAAAACAAGTTAGACGTCCTCTACTTTGTTGTTGCAAGTTTTACGTGGCTGCTACGGGCTTAAGTAAGAACCAATCTCACCTACGCATCAAAACCACAACGATAGTTTGTCAATTTGACTCCGTTTTAACCTTCGCAAGGATCGGGCGTAGCCACACTTGGTTCAACTAAAATTGGAGAAACTGTCACCCACAAGCCACCTCTGTGCAAGGCACGTCGGGAGAACCGGTCTCGCGTAAGCGTACGCGTAATGTCGGTCTGGGCCGCTTCATCCAACAATACCGCCGAACCAAAGTATGACATGCTGGTAGGTAGTATGACTTATATCGCCCACAACTCACTTGTGTTTACTCGTGCATATAACATCAACATATAAAACCTAGGCTCGGATGCCACTTTTTGGGGAACGCAGTAATTTCAAAAAATTTCCTACGCACATGCAAGATCATGTGATGCATAGCAACAAGAGGGGGGAGTGTGATCTACATACCTAGTAGATCGACAACGGAAGCGTTTGGTTGATGTAGTCGTACGTCTTCACGATCCGACCGATCAAGCACCGAAACTACGGCACCTCCGAGTTCTAGCACACGTTCAGCTCGATGACGATCCCCGGACTCCGATCCAGCAAAGTGTCGGGGAAGAGTTCCGTCAGCACGACGGCGTGGTGACGATCTTGATGCACTACAGCAGCAGGGCTTCGCCTAAACTCCGCTACAGTATTATCGAGGACTATGGTGGCTGGGGGCGCCGCACACGGCTAAGGAAAAGATCATGTGGATCAACTTGTGTGTCTCTAGGGTGCCTCTGCCTCAGTATATAAAGGACCAAAGGGGGGAGGCTGGCCGGCCACATAGGGCGCGCCAGGAGAGTCCTACTCCCTCTGGGAGTAGGATCCCCCCCAATCCTAGTTGGAATAGGACTTGTGGAGGGGGGGAAAGAGAGAGAGGGGCCGGCCCCCTCTCCTTGTCCAATTCGGACCAAGGGAGGGGAGGGGCGCGCGGCCCATGTAGGGCTGCCTCTTCTCTTTTCCACTAAGGCCCATCATGGCCCATTTAGCTCCCGGGGGGTTCCGGTAACCTCCCGGTACTCCGGTAAAATCCCGATTTCACCCGGAACACTTCCGATATCCAAACATAGGCTTCCAATATATCAATCTTTATGTCTCGACCATTTCGAGACTCCTCGTCATGTCCGTGATCACATCCGGGACTCCGAACAACCTTCGGTACATCAAAATGCATAAACTCATAATATAACTGTCATCATAACCTTAAGCGTGCGGACCCTACGAGTTCGAGAACAATGTAGACATGACCGAGACATGTCTCTAGTCAATAACCAATAGCGGGACCTGGATGCCCATATTGGCTCCTACATATTCTACGAAGATCTTTATCGGTCAGATCGCATAACAACATACGTCATTCCCTTTGTCATCGGTATGTTACTTGCCCGAGATTCAATCGTCGGTATTCCAATACCTAGTTCAATCTCGTTGCCGGCAAGTCTCTTTACTCGTTCTGTAATACATCATCCCGCAACTAACTCATTTAGTTGCAATGCTTGCAAGGCTTAAGTGATGTGCATTACCGAGAGGGCCCAGAGATACCTCTCCGACAATCGGAGTAATAAAACCTAATCTCGAAATACGCCAACCCAACATGTACCTTTGGAGACACCTGTAGTACTCCTTTATAATCACCTAGTTACGTTGTGACGTTTGGTAGTACCCAAAGTGTTCCTCCGGTAAACGGGAGTTGCATAATCTCATAGTTATAGGAACATGTATAAGTCATGAAGAAAGCAATAGCAACATACTAAACGATCGGGTGCTAAGTGTCGTGGTTCTAACTCTGATAGTGATGTAGGGGGGTATGTATGGAGAGGCTAGATCTCAGCTATTGGGAAGTCATAAACACACCAAGATGTACAAGTTCAGGCCCTTCGCGGAGGAAGTAACAGCCCTATGTCTCGGTGCCCGGAGGCGGTCGATTGGATTACTGGCGTGTGAATAACAGGGGTGCGAACCCTTCATACTGAGGAGGGGGTGGCTTATATAGAGTTCGCCGGCCCCCTCCTGCCCTCAGTAATGCAGGGGTTAAGGTACATTTAAGGTTGGGCGTTACTGGTAACGCCCCTAATAAAGTGCTATGATGACCATAAAGACTACTTAACATCTGACCGTTTGCCTGCGGAGTGACTGTAGGTCTCCTAGAGGTCGAGTGGTTGGCTTCATGGTCGAGTGACAGCTTTCTGGTCGAGTGCCTTGAGTCCGTCGAGTGGGATACCTTCAAGTCGATTGAAAGGTGACTTCTCCTAGGGATGTCCTAGGGTAGGGCTCCTTGGACAGGTCCGTGCCCCTATCCTAGGTACATGTCTTCATCATTAGCCCCTGAATGGATCGAGGTTAGAGTGGCGAAAGAGTTGGAGATCTTTCCGACCGGTTCTTTGGGCTACGTGAGCGCCTCGTTTTGGGTCAATCGTCACGGATGACGTTGCCAACCTTTTTCGGTCGCCTTGATCCATTCCAGGCCTTTCGTCAAGTGAATTTCTTTGCTTGTGACATACTGAGCGCCGGCGCGATCGGGGTCTTCTGTTTTGACAAGTTGTTCCGTGGCCCGCGGATGTCGCGGGATTCGGATTTTGGGAAGCGTGTGGGACGGGAGCGGCCGCAGTAATCGGAAGCGATAAAGCGGAAGCTCCTCGATCCCCGCATCGCCTTTTTTGCCACGTACTGCGCGCGCGTCTGCTGTGGGATTTGACTGGATAGCCTGGGCCTACCAGTCAGCCACTCGGAAGCGGCCCCTTATAAGTTGCCGGCTCGGGGTTTCCAAGCTGTGTGCTCCCTTCTGCTTTCTTCTTCCTCTCTCTCTTCGCGAGTCCTTCCGCCACCTCCGTTCTCGCCCCAGCGCAGCAGGCCCGTGCGAGACTTTGCCGGCGACGATGACGAAGGGCAAGACCTCCGCTCTGGAGCGCGCGAAGAAGGCGGTGGCGGCGGGGAAAGGGAAGAGGTCCGCTTGGGGCGGATCTTCCTCCAGGACCGCTCTGCCCAAAGGTTGGATCCAAGGCGACTGGATGCCGTCGGTGCTCCGTCAAGAGGATCTCGACGACATGGTCGAGGGGGGAGTTATTCCCCACCAAGCCGCGCGTCTTCCGGGGGGAGAGATCGAACCTCAACCCCGCGACGGTGAGTGCGTGCTCCTGGCCACCCACATCGAACGAGGGTTTTCTCTGCTACCCCATCCCTTTTTCCGGAGCTTCTTGAACTTCTTCAGAGTGCAGCTCCACCACTTTACTCCCAACTCCATTGTCTACCTTGCCGCTTTCATTTCCATGTGTGAGGCTTTCTTGGGTTGCCGCCCCCATTGGGGACTTTTCAAGCACATCTTTACTTGCCGTTCTCAATCGGTCAAGAAGGCCAAGTCGAGTGACGAGAGGACGCAGGTGGTCCAGTTGTGCGGGGGCTTGGCGATCCAGACGAGGGGGAAGAGCTGTTTTCCATCCATTACTTTCCCGGAGTCGGTCCGTGGTTGGCAGTCGACCTGGTTCTACTGTCAGGACCAGGCGACCCCAGGATAGTCGACTGGTCTTCCTCCTTTCTCCCTCGACCGAGCTGAAAAACCCGCTTCTCTAAAAGTGACGCCGGAGGAAAGGGCCCAAGTCAAAGTGTTGGCTGGTCGAGTGGTTGAGCTTGTCCGTGAGGGTGTGACTGGGATGGACCTGCTGGAGGTCTTCCTCCAGAGGCGCATCCAACCACTCCAAGCCCGTGACCACCCGATGTGGTTGTACTCTGGTCTTGATGACACCACTCGGATCCACCCGGAGGAGGTCACCGACGAGATGCTGGCGGGGTGGCTGTCGAGCATCACGGGGAACAAAGACAACCCCCGAGGAGCCAGGAGGGTGACTCCACTCGACAACTCGTATGAAGTGGACCAGGTATGTCTTTATGCTCCCGACTGAAATCTTGTTTTCTGCATTGGTCTTCTTTGAGTCGGTCGATTGACTTTCGTCTGGTCTATTGTTTTCCAGGCGACCACCGAGATGTACTCGACGCCCAACGGGGCACAGGGGCCAACTGAGGAAGGGGAGGCGAGTGGAGGTGAGAGCGGAGATGATCAAGGCGAGTGGGAGTCCGACGGTGAGGGAGAGGGAGGCGACGACGTCTTCTCCAGCGAAGAGGAGGAGGAGGAGGTCGAACCCCCTCGCTCAGAGGGGAGGTCCAAGCACACACACGACCCAGCGCGGGAACGTGGCAAGGCGACTGCTTCTGTTGGGCAGTCGTTGAAACGCCCTCGGACCTCTTCTCCTACTCCGACTGGGAAGGTTCCCAAGCACCCACGCACGACGCTATCCAAGCCGCCCAAGGCCTTGCCCAAGATGAAGATAGCTGTCCCTACCATTTCTGGGTAATAATAAAACTTGCTTTCCTTCGTCGACCATGGACAGATCCTTGGTCGATTCGTTGAGCCAACTGACTGACTTTCGAGATTTGCAGCGCTGCTACTTCTGAGGTCTCTGCCAAGGACGACGACCAAGAGATGGAGGATGCTGTTACCTCCAACCTTGGTACGATTACTGACGTTCTGCTTTGAGTCGACTGATCATTTATTGCAACCTTGGTCGATTGAATGTTTCCTTTGTAGCCCCTGCTCATGTTATCGACCTCCCGGATGACGATGACGAGGGGCCGTTGAGAGTGAGGAGGCCCAAGAGGGCGTCGGCTGACAAGACTCCCCAATCCGCTCCGACGTCCGAGGCCGTGGCTCGGGATGGCGGTGACACCACTCGGGCTTCTGTGACCTTCGCCGTTCCTCTGGCGAGTGCGCGGCCTTCATCATCGACTGCGGATCCGTCTTCGCTTTTTGCCGCATACCCCGTCCCTGAGGACCAAGCGGCTGCTGCAAAGGAGGCTATACGCCAGGCGGGGATCATGATGGAGCAAGTGAAGATGGCTTGGGAGGCCAGCCAAGCAGCCTATGACGCGAGTTCGGCTCTTCAGAGCAACGTCCAGGTCAGTCGACTCAACACTTGGTCTGTTATGATATGCTGTTTGAAGAGTCTCTTTTCCGAAGATCTTTTGTATCTGTATCTGTACACCCACTGGGTGTGTCTGCCAATCCTTGGACAAGTGGGGGCACGCTAAGTGCACCCACTGGGTGTAGTCCCCGAGACTACGGTGGACTGTTGGCAGTCGACTGTAGTCTTTACATTGTGTTGCTGTAGCTGTATTTCTTCACTCGGTTTGGTCGGGGCCAGGTCGAGTGGGACTGTATTCGGTCGACTGCGGGCAGTCGACTTTCTCTCTTTTTTTTTGGTCGAACCAGTGGGGGCACGCTGAGTGCACCCACTAGGTGTAGTCCCCGAGACTACTGTCAAATGTTTTTGATTCGGCTGTGGTCTTAGAAACGTCATCATTGTCTCTTAGTTACTCGGAAGCAACTTATCTTGGACGTCTGTCGACTGATTTTTCTTTTTACAGAAATCTTGCGAACTTGTAGCTCGCTATACTGAGTTGGAGAATCAGCAGATCCAGCTCAACCTTAACTTGAAGCTTGCTCAGGAGAATTTGAAGAAGGCGCAAGAAGAAGCAAAAGGTATGGCTGGTGAGGTTCTCCATTCTTAACGGGTGACTTTTCTTTCTTGTCCATTCTTGATGTTGGTTCCACTCGACGCGCCGCAGATAAACTGGAGGGAGCTCTGAAGAAGAAGGACCAAGATCTTGCAGAGGCACAGAAGGAGGCCTCGAGCAAAACGAAGCTCGTAGAAGAGAAGCTGGCTTCGGTCGGAGCTCTTGAACAGGAGAACTCCAGACTGAAGACTGCTCTCGAGGCAGCTAATCGAGACGCCAGTCGACTGAAGAAGGAGAAGATGGCTCTGCACGACAAGGCGGGCGAGCTGGCGGGGAAGGCAAAAGATCTAGAGGCTTATCTTAGAGGACTCACCAAGAAGCTGTTCGTCATGCTCGAAGGTAGTTACTCTGTCCCGACTGTCTTGCAGTTTACCGAGCCTGTGTGGGGCCACTGTCTTACTCTTGAATCGTGTTTGCAGAATTCTGCCAGAACTTTGAAGAGGAGACCAGTCGAGTGGAGCCAAGCTTGGACCCTGTTAACTCTCTTGTGAAGGACGAGGCTGCAATGAACGTGCTCCGTCTGGAGTCTCGCACTGCCAGCGTCGTTGACTATCTGGATCGGCTGAAAGTTGCGATGTCGCGGATCGACACATCACTCTGGCCTGGGGCGACGCTTCAGAACGACCTCGAGTCTCTGATGGCTCGACTTAACGAAGTCCCAGGTCGAGTGGCGGAATGGAAGAAATCTTCTGCTAGATGTGGTGCCGATGTCGCTCTGTCTCTGGTCCGCGTCCATTGCAAGGAGGCACGAGAAGAAAAGTTGGCGGCCATCCAAGTTGCCAATACCAGGAAGCACAGCTTTCAAGACTTCATGGAGACTTTCATCGCTGCTGCCACCCGTATTGCCGACGGGATCGACTTGGATGAGTTCGTCGCCCCTTCCAGTCCTCCTCCTGAGGAGTGAAAAACTTTGATTTTACCTCGGAATGCCGAGTGGATTTGTAACAGTTAAACTCTACCGAGCCGAGGGCTCGAGTACTTTGAGGTCTGGGACCTTTTAGGCTTTATCTGAACTTGGTTTCTCGTTGGATATCTTCATGGTTTGATTCGTCGAGTGGAACTTGATCTTCACTCGGAATAACCTTGTATTCGCGACGCGGCTCCGAGGGAGAAGGTAGCAGTCGACTCGCGAATTGGGCTGCGTCCTGTACTTAGGCGAGCGCTGTGCTACAGATAAGTCCCCGAGTGGGAGGTTTGCTCTCCACTTGGTAGGAATTTTAAACACTTAGGCAAGCGCTGGGCTGCAGCTAAGCCCCCGAGTGGGAGGTTTGCTCTCCACTCGGTAGGATTTTTAAACACTTAGGCGAGCGCTGGGCTGTAGCTAAGCCCCCCGAGTGGGAGGTTTGCTCTCCACTCGGTAGGATTTTTAAACACTTAAGCGAGCGCTGGGCTGCAGCTAAGCCCCCGAGTGGGAGGTTTGCTCTCCACTCGGTAGGATTTTTTAAACACTTAGGCGAGCGCTGGGCTGCAGCTAAGCCCCCGAGTGGGAGGTTTGCTCTCCAC
>NC_041380.1:503537926-503579653 GCF_002162155.2 Triticum dicoccoides
GGGAGGATTGCTCTCCACTCGGTAGGATTTTTTCAAACTTAGGCGAGTGTCTGACTGCAGCTAAGTCTCTTAGTGGGAGAACTTAGGCGAGTGCTGGACTGCAACTAAGCCCCCCGAGTGGGAGGATTGCTCTCCACTCAGTAGGATTTTTTTCAAACTTAGGCGAGTGTCTGACTGCAGCTAAGTCTCTTAGTGGGAGAACTTAGGCGAGTCCTGGACCGCAGCTAAGCCCCCAAGTGGGAGGATTGCTCTCCACCCGGTAGGATTTTTTCAAACTTAGACGAAACGGATTCGCGGCTAAGTCACCCACTGGGGGATTTCGTATGTAAACAAAAGTGACAGCAATCATTGGAACACTCTTGTCTTTGATAAAAATGAACTGCAGAAGTTTCTCTTACATCTTTAGGGGAGGGAACTCAAGTGTAAAAGCGGCGGAGCAGCTCCACATTCCAAGCTCGTGGCTCGTCGATCTGGCGAGCAACATTGTAGAGGCGATAAGCTCCGTTGTGGAGGACTCTGGTGACGATGAAGGGGCCTTCCCAACTAGGAGCAAGCTTGTGTGGTTTCTGTTGATCCACTCGGAGGACCAAATCTCCTTCTTGGAAGGCTCGACTCTTCACGTTCCGGGCGTGGAATCGACGCAGGTCTTGCTGATAAATGGTCGATCTGATCATGGCCATCTCCCTCTCTTCTTCTAGGAGGTCGACTGCGTCTTGCCGGGCTTGTTCTGCTTCAACTTCAGTGTAAAGCTCGACTCGGGGCGCGTTGTGAAGAAGATCACTTGGCAAAACTGCTTCGGCTCCATAAACCAGAAAGAATGGAGTTCTTCCAGTCGACCGGTTAGGGGTGGTCCTCAATCCCCACAGAACTGACGGAAGCTCGTCGACCCAAGCGCCTGCCGCATGCTTGAGATCACGCATCAGTCGAGGCTTTAGTCCTTTGAGAATCAGACCATTTGCTCTTTCAGCTTGTCCATTCGACTGGGGATGGGAGACCGACGCATAGTTGACTCGGGTGCCTTGAGAGGCGCAAAAAGCTCTGAACTTGTCCGAATCGAAGTTTGACCCATTGTCAGTGATGATGCTATGCGGGACTCCATATCTGAATGTTAGCCCTTTGACGAAACTGATAGCAGTGCAAGCATCAAGATTCTTGATGGGCTTAGCTTCAATCCATTTGGTAAACTTGTCGACTGCCACAAGCACATGAGTGAAACCACTCCTGCCTATTCTCAGCGGACCAACCATGTCCAGTCCCCAGACAGCAAAGGGCCAGACGAGTGGAATGGTCTTCAGGGCTGACGTAGGCTTGTGTGACATGTTGGAGTAGAACTGGCAACCCCCACACTTGTCGACTATCTCTTTTGCCATCTCATTTGCTCTTGGCCAGTAAAACCCTGCTCGGTATGCTTTAGCCACAATGGTCCGAGAGGACGCATGGTGACCACAGGTCCCCGAGTGGATATCATTAAGGATCATCTGACCCTCTTCTGGTGTTATGCATTTCTGACCAATTCCAGTCGCGCTTTCCCTATACAACTGTCCCTTTATGATTGTGAAGGCCTTGGATCGGCGGACGATCTGTCGAGCCTCTTCCTCGTCCTCCGGGAGTTCTTTCCTCAAGATATACGCGATGTATGGTACCGTCCAGTCGGGAGTGATAGCCAAGACCTCCATGACTAGGTCGACCACAGCAGGAATTTCGACTTCAGTCGGATCTGCGGCACTTTTCGGTTGCGGGGCTTCTTCTGTGAAAGGATCCTCTTGGACTGACGGCGAGTGAATGTGTTCCAGGAACACGTTGCTGGGAATGGCTTCTCTCTTGGAGCCTATCTTTGCCAAATCGTCAGCTGCCTGATTTTTCAGTCGGGGGATGTGATGAAGCTCTAACCCCTCGAATTTCTTTTCTAGTTTTCTCACCGCATTGCAATATCCAGTCATTGCTGGACTTCTGACGTCCCACTCCTTCATCACTTGATTAACCACCAAATCTGAGTCGCCATAGACCATGAGGCGACGGACGCCGAGTGAAATGGCCATGCGCAACCCATACAAAAGTGCTTCATATTCTGCTTCATTATTGGAGGAATCGAAGTGAATCTGGAGAACATATCTGAGCTTATCTCCTCGGGGGGAGACTAGGACTACCCCAGCACTGGAACCATTCAGCATCTTAGACCCATCGAAGAACATGGTCCAGTGCTCCAAGTGAACCTGAGTCGGAAGTTGCTGTTCAATCCACTCGGCGATGAAATCAGCGATTGCTTGGGACTTGATAGCCTTCTTTGCTTCAAACTTGATATCTAAGGGAAGGAGTTCAATCGCCCACTTGGCCACTCGACCAGTTGCATCTCTGTTGTGCAGAATCTCTGACAGTGGGGCGTCGCTGACGACTATAATGGAGTGGTCAGAGAAGTAATGTGCAACCTTCTTGGTGGTCATATAAATCCCATATACAAGCTTCTGGTAGTGGGGGTATCTTTGTTTTGAAGGGGTCAAAACTTCAGACACATAATATACTGGGCGCTGAACTCTGAAGGCCTTTCCTTCTTCTTCCCGCTCGACCGTGAGTACTGTACTGACAACTTGTCCCGTGGCCGCAATGTACAGCAGCAGAGGCTCTTTGCTGATTGGGGCAGCGAGCACCGGCTGGGTGGAGAGCAGGGCTTTGAGCTCTGCAAACGCTGCGTCAGCTTCTGGAGTCCACTCGAACTTGTCAGCCTTCTTCATCAGTCGGTAGAGAGGCAACGCCTTTTCACCGAGACGAGAAATGAATCGACTTAGAGCGGCCAAGCAACCTGTGAGCTTCTGGACATCGTGTACACGCACAGGGCGCTTCATCCGGAGTATGGTGCCAACTTTCTTGGGATTGGCATTGATTCCTCGTTCGGAACCAAGAAAACTGAGTAACTTTCCACCTGGAACTCCGAATGTGCATTTTGATGGATTGAGCTCTCATACCTCCTAAGGTTGGCAAAGGTTTCAGTAAGGTCAGCCCGCAGGTCGGAACCCTTCCGTGACTTGACCATAATATCATCCATGTATGCCTCCACATTCCGACTGATTTGAGTGAGTAGACACTTCTGAATCATTCTCATGAACGTGGCTCCGGTGTTCTTGAGGCCGAACGGCATGGTGACGTAACAGAAGCATCCGAATGGAGTGATGAAAGCTGTTTTTATCTCGTCGGGTCCATACAGATGGATCTGATGGTACCCGGAATAGGCATCTAGAAAAGACAATCTCTCGCACCCCGCAGTCGAGTCGACTATTTGGTCGATGCGAGGGAGAGGAAAATGATCTTTCGGGCAGGCCCGATTGATATGTTTGAAATCAATGCACATGCGAAGTGACTTGTCCTTCTTGGGGACCATGACGACATTGGCTAGCCACTCAGAGTGGTAAATCTCTCGGACGAACTCTGCTGCTAAGAGCCGAGCCACCTCCTCGCCAATAGCTTTCCTCTTCTGAACGGCGGACCGTTGAAGATGTTCTTTCACAGGCTTGAACTTCGGGTCGACTCGTAGACGGTGCTCAGCCAGCCCCCTGGGAACTCCAGGCATGTCAGAAGGCTTCCATGCGAAGACATCCCAGTTCTCACGGAGGAACTGGATGAGCGCTTCTTCCTATTTGGAGTCGAGCGTCGTCGAGATGTGAGTCGGAGCAGCGTCGGGGTCGGTCGGGTGGATGTGAGCTGTCTTAGTTTCACCGGACGGCTGAAAAGCAGATTCTGAAGCAGGTTTCTTGGCTCGTAGCAATTCACTCGGATCACCAGACTTCTGGTACTCTTGCAGCTCGACCACTGCCATCTGAGTGTCTGCAATCTTTGAGCCTTTCTGAAAGCACTCTTTTGCCTTCTTCCAATTGCCTGTAATGGTGATCACACCTTTGGGACCAGGCATCTTCAATTTGAGGTACACGTAACATGGTCGGGCCATGAAGCGTGCGTAAGCTGGCCTGCCCAGAATGGCATGATAGGCACTTTAGAAGTCCACAACCTCGAATGTCAACTTTTCCTTGCGGTAATTCTTCGAATCACCAAAAATCACATCAAGAGCAATCTGGCCGAGTGACACGGCTTTCTTCCCAGGAATGATTCCGTGGAAGCTCATGTTACTGGTACCGAGTCTGGACATCGGAATGCCCATCCCTTTCAATGTTTCAGCATATAGTATGTTCAAGCCACTGCCACCATCCATCAGGACTTTGGTCAGTCGAGTGCCTTCGACAATTGGGTCGACCACCAAAGCTTGCCTCCCAGGGATGGCAATGTGCATCGGGTGATCAGACTGGTCGAATGTGATGGCAGTCTGAGACCACTTCAGGTAACTGGGTGTTGCCGGGGCAACCATGTTCACCTCGCGGTTAATGACTTTCAGTCGACTTTTGCTTTCGACATCAGCAAAAATCATCAGGGTGGAATTGACTTGGGGTATCCATCGTCACTGTCTTCCTTGTCCTCAACTCTGTCCGACTCTTTTTCCTTGTCCTTGGGCTGCTTGCCTTGAAACTGCTGGATTAGGAGTCGGCACTATCGAGTGGTATGTTTTGAGTAAATAAAATTACCCTCTTCATCTTTCTTGGTGTGGATGTGACATGGCAGATCCAAAACATCATTCCCATCTTGATCCTTGACTTTCTTGGGCTTCCAGGGGCCTTTGGGTTTTCCCTTGAGGTTTCCCTGGGCTACGGCCAGGGCCTCCCCAGGAGCGGCTGGCTCGGCCTTCCGCTTCTGTTTCCGACTGGAGTTTCCTCCGGTTTCTTGGGCGACTGCTTTGAGCTTGCCGCTTCGGAGTCAATCTTCGTCTTCACCATTAGCGTACTTGGTGGCAATCTCCATCATCCGATTCAGAGACATCTCTCCAGTTCGACCGAACTTCAGATTCAACTCTCTGTACTTAACGCCTTCCTTGAAGGCACAAACTGCTTGATGGTCTGGCACATTCTCAACCGTGTGATGCAGTGTGATCCACCTCTGGATGTAATCCCTCAATGTTTCATTAGGCTTCTGTACGCAGAACCGCAACTCTGTAAGGCCTGCAGGTCGCTTGCAGGTCCCTTCAAAGGTGGTGACAAACACTCGGGAGAGGTCCTCCCAAGTGTAGATGCTGCTGGGTGCCAACTGATTCAGCCACGCTCTGGCTGAGCCCTCTAACATGAGAGGCAAATGCTTCATGGCCACCTCATCATTGCCACCGCCAATCTGTACAGCCACTCGGTAATCTTCGAGCCAAGTGTCAGGCTTAGATTCACCGGTGAACTTGCTGACCCCAGTCGCCAGCCTGAAGTTGGGAGGAATCACTGCGGCTCTGATGGCTCGACTGAAACACTCTGGCCCTGAAGCACGTACTTCGCTGCTGGCAGGCACATCTCTGTTGTGGCCTTCCCGATGAGCTCTGTTCCTGTCAACCAAACCTTGAACGAGGATGGATCTCGCATCAAAGCCTGGGTCTCTGGGGTCGACTGGAATCCTCTGCCCGACACTATGAGGGTGTCTGTCATTTTGCCGTCGAGGCGCATATGACCCGCTCCTCGAGGGAGGGGTTGGCACTCGACGTCGATCATCTCGATCGAATCGGTGATCATACTGCTCATTCCTCCTATACTGATCATGCCGGTCACCACGTCCCTGACGCCTCGGGGGCGATCTCGGGCTGTGAGCCGACTCGACTGTATCTGTTGTGACGGATCGACTGTGGATCCTGTTCCGCGACTGTGAGACGGCGGAATTCTGGTTTCCCGCCGCCCGGAGCAACGCTCTGATCTGCAACAAGCCCCTGCCAGCTTCTGACTGGGAGGGCTGAATTGATTCTGCTATACGGGCCGCAGCGGCCAAATTCTGAACTGGGGTTCGGTATACCTGCGGCGGCGGGAAGAGCTGACGCCGACTGGACTCGGGAGCTTGCTGACGTCGACTGGACTCGGGAGCCCGCTGACGCGCTTGCTCGTCGAGTATTCGCTGGAGATTCTCCAGTCGAGTGCGCTCGGCCAGGTTAGCCAAGCGCGCGTCCTCCAAGGCCCGGGCCTCGGGGGTTTCTCCGACAATAGGAGTGTGGAGCACATCCATGTTCCGGCGGCGAAGCTACTCTCGCTGCAATGACGTGAGAGGTTCGGGGAGATACTCATCGTGGGGATGCGACGGGTCGCCCCCACCCGCGCCTCCATCAGCGCGAGGGAAACCGGGAGGACTGTGCATCCCATCGACTGCCAGAACCTCAGCCGCTGGGTCACTGCTGTCGCACTCGGATGCGGTCCCCGCGGAGCCAGTCGACAGGTCGAACAGGCCGCAGAGGGATTCGTCGGGCTCGATTGCCGCGACTTGCGGGACGGCCGACTGGCGAGCCACGGCATGCCTCACCCACCTCTGAAGTCTCGACCGACCGGAGCGCTTACGCCGGTGGGAGACAGAGCGAGGAGACGATACGGGGGCCGACCGATACTGGATCGACGGCTGCCGCAGGAGGACGCCACGAACGCATGCGCGGAAATGCGTCGCGCCGCGGACGGGGAGCGCGTCGATGTCGAGTGGCGCCTCCTGAAGCCAGGCGGAGTCGTCGGCGATGAACGTGAGCGTGCCGAGACGGATCTCGCGGCCCTCCACGAAAACTCCGCACGAAACCATGATCAAAGGGATCAGAAAAATCGCAACTTCTCCAATCAGGCGTTAAGATTCCTGCCCCACGGTGGGCGCCAACTGTCGTGGTTCTAACTCTGACAATGATGTAGGGGGGTATGTATGGAGAGGCTAGATCTCAGCTATTGGGAAGTCGTAAACACACCAAGATGTACGAGTTCAGGCCCTTCGCGGAGGAAGTAACAACCCTACGTCTCGGTGCCCGAAGGCGGTCGATTGGATTACTGGCGTGTGATTAACAGGGGTGCGAACCCTTCATACTCAGGAGGGGGTGGCTTATATAGAGTTCACCGGCCCCCTCCTGCCCTCAGTAATGCAGGGGTTAAGGTACATTTAAGGTTGGGCGTTACTGGTAACGCCCCTAATAAAGTGCTATGATGACCATAAAGACTACTTAACAGCTGACCGTTTGCCTGCGGAGTGACTGTGGGTCTCCTAGCGGTCGAGTGGTTGGCTTCATGGTCGAGTGACAGCTTTCTGGTCGAGTGCCTTGAGTCCGTCGAGTGGGATACCTTCAAGTCGATTGAAAGGTGACTTCTCCTAGGGATGTCCTAGGGTAGGGCTCCTTGGACAGGTCCGTGCCCCTATCCTAGGTACATGTCTTCATCACTAAGCTAATGGAATGGGTCATGTCAATCAGATCATTCTCCTAATGATGTGATCCCGTTAATCAAATAACAACTCATTGTTCATGGTTAGGAAACATAACCATCTTTGATTAACGAGCTAGTCAAGTAGAGGCATACTAGTGACACTTTGTTTGTCTATGTATTCACACATGTATTATATTTCCGGTTAATACAATTCTAGCATGAATAATAAACATTTATCATGATTATAAAGAAATAAATAATAACTTTATTATTGCCTCTAGGGCATATTTCCTTCATTGCAAGCCCTTGTGGTTCTCCAATAGCCAATTTCAACTGCTCCATGAACCATACCCAATTTTCTGTATTCTCTTTCTCAAATATTCCAAATGCTACCGGAAACATCCAACTATGCCCATCTACACCAATTGCGGCTCCCAATTGACCAGTGTATTTCCCACAAAGAAAAGTTGCATCAACCCCCAAATATGGTCTACACCCTGCCAAAAACCCATCAATGCATGGCTTGAAGGCAATGAACAACCTATTGAAAACATGCACAATTTCACCCTTACTATTGGTAGTTGTTTTTACGTCTATC
This sequence comes from Triticum dicoccoides, assembly GCF_002162155.2. Classification (NCBI taxonomy): domain Eukaryota; kingdom Viridiplantae; phylum Streptophyta; class Magnoliopsida; order Poales; family Poaceae; genus Triticum; species Triticum dicoccoides. The sequence goes on from NC_041380.1 coordinate 503,545,751, forward strand.
TCAAATATACTTCCAGGATTGGCTGCCAACAATTCAACTCTAAAGTTCCACAACAACTGAAAATTCTCTTTATATGTACCTTCTAATTGATCCTTTGCACGAGCTCTCCCTTTTCAAACATCGGTGTATTGAAGCTTAATATCATACTCCCTTTGCAAGCGTTCTTTTAGCTGTTTTGCACTCACCGTGGCATTCTCCTCAAGTGCAGCCTTCCCTTTATCAGCGAGCCAATCTCTATTTGCCATTCCTTTGCTGCAGTTTTTGCTCCCACAAGTATGTTCAAAGGGAAGTTTCTTTACCTGCAATGACATCAAGAAACACACGTGTCAAATAAATAACAATATAAAGAAAAGAAATAAACAATAACATGTGCCAAAGAAAGAAGCAAACAATGCTACTAATCATACCATGAAAGTGTTAGTGTTCGGTAACTTGGAGGCATGTATCCTCCATGGACAATCCTCATCAGTGCAACTAGCCCTGAATCTTTTAGTGTCACTATACTGCGTGTCAAAAGACCAATCTTCTCTAATTGCTACTTGTCTCAATGCAACTCTAAATGCTTTGGAGTTAGGAAATGTGGCTCCTACTTCGATTCGAGGATTTTTTTATCGTGGAGATAAGTAGGAGCCACATTGTTTGCGAGTAATGTCTCATCATCCCCTCGCACATGATGTGGATCATAAGAGTTGTCAACATCTAGTGTTCCCAATGGTACTCTTGCAGCCTTTGGCTCGACATTTTTCTCCTTTGACTCCGCATTCTCATGCAAATAGGTGTTCTCCTCACCGCATCCTACAGGCTCATCATCCTCATACTCGCCTTCATAGGCTTGCTTCGGCCAAGCAAAGAATGGAGCATGAATAGGTTGATCATCCATATCCTCGGCCATGACAGGAGCTTGTTCCTTGTGTTGCTGTTTCTTCTCAATGGTCACACCAAACCTCACTAGTTTCGTGTTAGAACACCTATCAAACAATTCAGCTATCTCCGATTCAGAGATCAATGGGATGGTGTTATATCCTGTTCCATACCAAATGGCCATTCTCTGATCAGGAGACCACTTGAACTTCTCCTCCACAACCTCCTTTATCCGCGCCACAGACAAGTCCCGACCGACCATGAAATCCCATGTTTTGCCCCTTCTGTAAACTCTTTTGCCGTCTACAATCGTCAAGTAGGACTGAACATCTATTTCTACTTTGAAATCACCCATTGAATCGACTCTGAAACACACAAACACAGCAAATTCTAAATTTGCTGCACTTACAATGAAAAGAACTATGAAAACAGGGGGAAATTTTGTACCTTTTGCCGCTGGAGATGTACTGGAGGGTTGGAGGCAGAGGAGCCACTCGAAGGCGAGGTTGCAGGGGAGGCCGCGAGCTGGTCCGGTCGGTGCCAAGCAATGGAGCGCCGCCGTCGGGCTGATCCGGGACGAACTCGAGCAGATGGACGAGCTAGGTGAGGTTGCAATGGAGCAGAGGAGGCCCACGAACTGATCTGGGACGAGCTGGGGCGGATCCCTCTGACCGGAGTTGCGCCGTTGGGCTGGCTGGCGCCGGAGCCGATGCGTCGGGCGACCAGCCAGGCACCGACGAGCGGGAGTGAGGGCGTCGGGCTACCCAGCCACGAACCTAGGGAGGAGGAGGAGGGCGGCACATGGAGGGAGCTAGGGGATGGGTGGTGGAGAGGGTCAGAAGGAAGGAGGAGCTGCGGGGCGGCGCCGGCGACGGCTGGTTCCTCGCGCCGCCATGCTCCTGGTGTGTGCGTGCGGGAGGAGAGGGGGAGGAGAGGACAGGGTTGAGCCCGGGGGGTAATTTTGGAATAGCCAAAAAACTGACAAGTTGCCTCCGGTTTGACTAACAGAAAAAGTTTGACAACTAAGGAAAGTGTTATTTTGACAAGAAAAACTGAGTGTGCAGTGGTATATTGGCAAGTTGATTTTTCATAGTGGTATTTTGGCAAGTTTGATTTTTCGTAGTGGCATTCTGGCTATTGTCTCCACAATTTATTGAAAAACTTGAAGATTTTAGAGGCAAAAGAGCTCATCAGTAGTCATTGTACCAGACGTAGATCAAAAGCAAGCGACAGCTCAAACACGTCGGCTGTTGTAGGCTCCTTGCCTATACAACCAAATTGCATCTGGGCAACACACAAATGACTGTTTTTTTTACCAAGGCGAGAATGTTTGTTCTGGTACTGTCACGCAGGAACAACAACCTAATTATCCTTGTAGGCGAGGTCCACTTCGAGGAAAGAACATTGGAGCTCTCCTAGGACACTATTCCTATTGAGCTTACTAATTATAAGGATTCCATTACATCGAGCGCAAACACTAAGTACTAAAATCTTTTAGTCATGACAATAACATGTCAAGTTGATCACAACCCGAGCCATTTACAAATTGTCATGCCAAATAATATAAAACATTCATTATACTGTGTAGATGAGAGCATCAACAATCAGACCCCTATTTCTCCTCAAATGTTAAAAAAGTCCGTCTGATCAGTGTCCGGTCAAAAAAAGTGACCCAACAGGATCACTCACTTTCTTCCTAAATGTCCGGACTGACCAGCGTATCTCAAAGCGAGACGAAATCCTGGGGGCAACATGAGAGTGCCCGGTCACGCCAGGGCAGTGCTCCACATCAGCTCCAATCAACACATGGCCCCACTTGCAGCCATTGTGATGAGAAGGCCATGATGGCAACGACGCCCATCACGTGGATGCGGATGCGTCGGGGAGGAAGGCCGCCGGAGCTCGCGCGGAGGGGCTATGGTACCTTGCCGGGGCCAAAGTTCCCGCACTCCACGTCTGTTGTGCCCGCCCGACGCTACGCCGGAGCTTGCGGCCGACAGGGTTGTTGTGCCTTGCCGGGGGCCGGAGCTCGCATGGCGGGGCCGCTGAGGCCACCCCGCACCATGCCGGAGCAGTTGTGCTCACGCCGCCCCATGCTCGTGGCGGAGCGCGGAATGGCTGTTGTGCCCGAGGCAGAGCTCCCGCGGGTTGTTGCGCTCGCAATAGCCGCCTCTTTTAGTATCTGGGCCCGTCGGCATCCACCACTCCCTCCTCTGTAAAGCCGGGGCCCATCTCGTCCGACGACTAGGAGCAGCAACAACCACCCCTTGAATGGACAAGGAGTTCACATGGTAGATGAAGCTGTTGCTCAAGCGGTCTTGCTACGACCACGTTCCGGCGCCGCCCTCGCCCCCGTGCAACCGGGTGTTTAAATCAGACACCACATCAAGGAGGAGCCATCGTCCTTGCCGCTCATCCTTCTCCATACTAGCAAGGAGGCGGTGTTGCCATCACCGCCCCGACGGGTGTCCAGGAGCTAGTGGCGCCAGGTCACCGTGAAGGAGGAGCCTCCATCACATCATGTACTACCGCGATGGTGTCGGGGGCTCGTCCACCACCGTGACGTCAACCTCCGAGATGGTGCGCTAGGAGCGGCACAACACACATCACTGGGCGATGTTCGCATTATCGAATGACACCCTCGTCTGGGTCCCTGCGAACCCCACCCTCGTGGAGGCCTAGGCCATTGATCGGTCTAGGAGAACCGTGCAAACATCCTCCCGCCACCGGCGTTGGATCAACGACCAGCTCCTCAAAGTGGGATTGACCAAGTCCAAGCGCTTTAACCTTCTCAAAAGCGAGAGGCGCGGGCGGAGTCCACGACCGATCGTCGCCGCTAGGCAGGGGCGACTCAAGCTTTGCACCGATCGTAGGAGGCCAAGCGACTACCCCGTGAGCATGCAACAACCGATTAGGGCTGCCATGACACCTGGAGGCATTTCCGTCACTGGAAGGACAACGACGTCGACGACTTACACAACAACGACTACATCGAGGCGACTCAAGCGACGACAGAGTTACCGGCGGCCTCGGAGGTCATGCCTACGAGGTCACCGTCCAATACCTCACACAATTTAGGTTAGTTTTTTCTTAAGATTTCATTCAATTTAGTTGAAGATTTATTATTTTTGTCCCAGGGACCAAATTCATGCTAAACATGAGAATATTTGTTAAATTTCAGACATGTCCCCGGACATTGGTGATGTCCGTTTTGGTGATCCGCGTTGGAGTTGCCCTAACACAGCTTTTGTTATTACAAATGGAAAAGGCAAAGCAATTCTGTAACACAGTTCAGGATAGAAGTTTTGAGACAGGACTTTCAACACCAAGCTTTTAAATCAAGGCCGATATGACCGATATATCACTTTTGGGGCTCTACCGATATATACATAATATATCATTTTGTAAATATCATTTTCAAACATATCACCCGATATGGACCGAAATATCAACCGATATGGCCGATATCTAGCCTGATATGTCCATTGATATAGCACAATATGTAGATAACAATAGTTCTTTATTAAATAACAGTGAAATAAGATTACGCACTTACAACTTCAGCATATATTATCAAAGTCATGCACAATGTTTCGTACAAATGCATAGATATCATTTTTTTTAATCATAGAGTAAGAATTTTGTGAATCTTTCCTTAATAGTTTCTTAATCAACAAGTTAATAAACTAGGAATCTAAACGTGTTATGTTGAAGCATTGACATCATACATTTTGTTTTACTAAAAAGACATGCTTTGAATAAGAATAATGAAAAAAACAGACATGTTTTCTCCGATATATCTACATATCGTCCGATATATCACTCGATATCCGACATCCGATATGTCGAAGCCAAATCGATACGAACCCGATATCCGATATTTTGAAGCTTGTTCAACACCCGGGTGCCCCTACATCCTGTAAGACTCCATCGAATTTTTTCAGGCAGTACATCAAGCCATGTGAAATTTCAAAGATTAAATAATGAAATTTCGAACTGGTTCTTGAACAAACGAAAAGGATGTTAGCTGATTAGCTTCTCACAAGGAAATAATGTACTGGACTTCACAGATGATTGGAGCTAGAAGGTGAATGTGTGAAGCACTGAAGCAGATCCAAGACAAATAAAATTGAACAGGACAGAAGAGGATAGTCTTGTGTTGTGTGGCAGCTCGGCTATATTATGAGCCCCAGTGAGACACATGAAACTGAACAAGACCCAAAAGAATAACTCTGTTTCCCAAGGATCCATGTCTCTAAGCTCAGCAATAGTCCTGTGTACCAGCTCAGCTATATTGCGAGCCACAGCAAAATTCTCAGCACAATCCACAAGCGGTAAAATCCATATTTCACTCCCCATAAGAAAACAACCGTCTTTGCAAAGACCAGTTTTTTTTACCTAATGTACATGACTGACAATCTATGAAACGTATAGCCTGTACCTGCTCACATGTGAACGCAGCAAAAGCGGGACATGAGGCAAAAACGGAATAAGGCAGTAGCATTTACCCAATGAACCGATGATGTGCGTAACTGCATGTCTAAGAAACTAGTAGCTCAAAGAGGGAAAAGGAGACACTGCAAAAAAAGAAGAAATTAATGTCACATTCACTATAAGTAGAAAAGAGAAGCACCTGTTATGTGTATTAAAAAATGAGAGTTGTGCACCATGACCTTATTTAACACGTAGTTATGTTATGAATGCATTCGCAAAAAAAAGGTATGAATGAACAACAACTAAGATCTGATAGTCTGATGCAAATGCATTCCCCAGAAACCCCAAATGGGTAGGTGCAACCAAAAAGTGACATCTGACCACCGGGGCATTGTTTCCTTTTTTTGAAGTTCAAAAAACAGGTTTCTATGGTTTGAAAAATTCTAAATTTTTGTGTACATGCACATATAACAGTGCAGTATAACGGGCCAAAATTTCACTAATATACGTGCTTGCATGTGAGAGATAGAAAAGAGACAAATTTCATGCAAATTTGGGGCTTGTTTTTGTTGATTTTGGGCCAAAATTTTGTCTTTTTTGCTCATCATACAATACAACTTATTTTTGAACGAAATTTCACAGGTACTTAGACCTCATACGTGCGTATTCATGTGAAAAAAATCAAAATATTTCAAAACTTTTAAGCACTTATTTTGGGGTGGTCAATAAAATGGGCTCCATTGCCCCCGTTGTCCAAAAGTCCACTTTATAGGTGCAACCAACAAGACAAACATATGTTGATTATTTGACGGCCTTCCCTAAAAAACAAGACAAACATATGTTGATTATTTGAATGAAATTTCACAGGTACTTTGACCTCATACGTGCGTATTCATGTGAAAAAATTCAAAATATTTCAAAACTTTTAAGCACTTATTTTGGGGTGGTCAATAAAACGGGCTCCAATGCCCCCGTTGTCCAAAAGTCCACTTTATAGGTGCAACCAACAAGACAAACATATGTTGATTATTTGACGGCCTTCCCTAAAAAACAAAAAAAACAAGACAAACATATGCTAATATTCCTATATAGTGTCTCTTTAGCCTTTACGTTAAAATAAATCTAGAAAACAGTAGAAAGGTGCAGCTGTATTTATTATACATGTTTCCTTTGTTACTGAATTATATTATATTATTTTTTCCTGAAACACTTGACCACCCAAAATTTGCATAGCGCTCAAATTGCTAGCCAAAATCACTCCAAGTAGGGCATCCAACTATAGGCATGAGAATGGCAACAGTGACAAATCTACTGATCAGGGCAGAAGGCACAGATTTTTCCTACAAAACTATTAAAAACAGTCCGGAATTTGACAGTGAAAGTATGCAAAACTCATGTTTGCTTTACCAGAAACCATCACATCAAAGTGCAGTAAAAAACTTGATTTTGTTGGCGAGAGAGAAAATCACCTTGATCTTCTTCTTCTTGACCAAACACTTCCCGTAGATTCGTCATCTTCTCTTCTTTCCCTGATCTGCATAAGTCATGCTTATAGCTGGAGATACAAGAGGCAAAAGAGGCCACCGCTGATCCTCAACCAGGCATGTGAGCAAGCTTCTCATCTGTGAGCGTGTCATAGCTGGGAGGGTCATTATATTATTACATTACTGTGTGCACAACAGTATGTAGCTAGCACAATCTAAACACACAACTTTCTTTATAGAGAAATGTATAATTATGCATACAACTTGCAGCTAAATTTTACACAAAAGGCAACTTTCCCCTGCTTAATGAAATCAGGGTTTGAACAACTAAAACATCAATAGCATGGCTATAAAAATCAGAGACGGGTTCTTAATTACTAACAAGATATAACACAACTCCCATCACCCATCCAACTCACACTACTCTCCCATCATCCATCTAACATGGAAATCAAACCAAAGGCAACACCAAAACAGCAAACTGAACTTCCATTGCTTGAGAGTTATGTTTCCTCATTCCCATGTCCAGCTTCACTTGATGCTTCAGCCACAACACCAGCCACCGCTAAACAAAGAAAGAATTATTTAGTAGGATGAGAAATCATCTTACAGTCTGATTAGACACTCACTATTATCTGTGACACTAACTGAAATGTGTTACAGTAAAAAGAACACTTATACACAAATTACAACTAGGAGAGAACATATAAACATAGTTAAGCTTTTAAGGTAGTACCTGGTGGATAGTAGAAGCTAACGTAGGGAAAGAGGGACCATCTAACATTTGGATGTTGATACAGCTTGCTCGAGAGCTTCTTCGAGGTTTGTGACTTGAGATCAATCATGTAGGTGCCAACTTTTGAGATTACAAAAATGATGCCAGTGCCCTCGACAGAGCCACCCAACTCTGGTGGTATCGAAAAATTGCCAAGGGGAAAAAGATCAGTCTTGAGGTCGATGTCTATCCGTTGCGTCCACGACGCTACTCCATCGGGATCCACCTCCCTCCACCAGACGGAGAGGCAGTAAAAGAAGAGGTGTGCGATCCCCAGCCTGCCGTCTTCCCCCACCATGAGGATAGGATTGTTGCTGGCACGCTCGACCTCTTCTTCCGGCAGAAGAATCTCCGACAGGCAAGACTTGCCCAGATCGTACTTGAGAATACTATCTTCAATAACCTCGTCATCCTGCTCCCGGAAAACGAGGAAATAGAGCGCGTCTCCAACCAGAACACTAGGCGAGTCATAGAAGTCGATTTCTTCCTCAAAAGGAGCAATGGCAGTTAAGGCCGGAGAGCACCAAGTACTCGTCTCCGACGAGTACGCGGACGCCGTGGCGACCCCCTCTTGTTCGTCAAGGGTGACAAAAACCACGACGAAGGGACCCGAATGGCAGTCACCGTGGCTGCAGCTGTCCGCGGCACAGAGCACCGAGGCCTGCCATCTGCTCGCCCCCGACATCTCGGGGCGGCACAGCACCGTTTGGCCGCCCGTCATGGGGTCCCAGACGACGAAGATCGGCTGATTGTCATCCTTTACGAAAGGAGGATGCGGCCGTGGCGACAATCTTTCACGGAATATTGGTGCTTGTGGTCGGGACCGCGCGCGCGGAAATCCGTGGTGGGGAAGAACTCGGCGCGTGTTTTCGGCCAGTCGTGGAGGAAGCCGAGCATGGGAGGTGTTCGGTGGAATTCGCCGTAGCGGCGGCGGAAGCCGTGGCTGGCGAGGAGGCCGAGCCATGGCTTGCAGACGAGGGAGGCGCGGAGGAGATTACCTGGCTCGTCCGGCGGGAGGCGGGTGAGGATCTCCTCCACGAGCTCCTCCATCTCGCCCAGCTCCCGCACAAGCTTCGCCGGCATCGTCGCCTCTGCCTGCGGTGCGGCCGCCGAATAGATTTTGGAGGATTTTTGGGTGTTAGGGTTTGGAGTCGGGGGAGGACGAGTAGGAGTGAGGGAAATTTAGCAGGCGTCTCACAGGATCTGTCGATCTGCTGACACACTATATTTCTGTTTCACATTCTAGTCCTTTAACTGTAACATATTTACCGAAATATATGCAACTCAGCAGGCCAACCCTGCCCCTAATATGGGATAGATGCATCGTTTTGGACAGACCGATCTTGTTATGTTAGCTAATAGCATCTACATCCGGACGTCTCAAATCCATCTCAAACGCCAGAGCGGGCAGACCGATCACAAAAAACCATTTTAACTGGACGCCTCAAATCGGCCTCAAATGTCCGGGCTGATCAAAACCCCTCATATCCAGCCCAAATATAGGGCTGACATGAGGCGGACCGGGCGCGTCCGCCATGTTCGCCCGGCTCACCTTTGGCCCATCGCGACCCCACAAATCCCTATGCGGATCAAGCCCTAGTATCGCTTCACTCCGCTCCGCTCCCCTTCCAATCCGTCAACTCCCGAGTGCTGGCGACCATGTCCAGCACGGCAGCACCGGCAACCACTCCGACAGCTTTGGCGATGATGACTGGGCGCCTTCCTTCGCGATGGTTCTGGAGACGACGACGAGCTAGCCCTCCGCATCGCGGTGGAGCGCTCGCGAGTGGACACGGGCGACATCTCCGGTTCAGGTGCGAGGCCAGCTTGTCGCCAACGGCCATAGCACCGATGTCGGACCATCCCGCCCCGAGCGCGGATCTGGGAGGGCAGCTCAATCGGCACCGCCCGTCCGTTGGCCTCCTTCACCTTCAGCCGCTGTTGCGCGTGGGCAGTGGTGGGTTCTAGTGCCTGCTCCGTCGGCACCGCGGATGCACACTCTGGAATCGAAGGCGCGCGTCGCCCGCCGCGAGAGGCAGAGGGCAAGGGAGATGAGGGCCGCATTGGAGCGGCTGCGCAATCCTCCCGCCACTGCTGCGTGATGCCAGCGGTGCCCTACGAGGACGAGCGGCTCCTCCAGTGGGTGTACCGACGGTCACTTACGACAGTGGAGATGGAGGTCCGGCGGCTCCGGAGGATCGATGCCAAGGCGCTCCAACTCGGCATTCAACAGTCCAGGCAGGAGGTGGCGGAGCCAGCGAGGGTGGCGAAGCTGAAGTGGAAGCAGGACCACATCGTCCGATGCTTGAAGGGCTACATCATCATCAACTCTTCCTCTTCCGCTGATAGTGACGACAACGACGGTTCCGACGACGACACACCTCCTGCCGCGGGCGCATACATCAGCGCCGGTGACCGGAAGGGCAAAGGGCCGGCGAGAAATTGGTGAAGCTCATCCCTCTCTTCGTTTAGATAATCTAGCTCCTACTATCTAGTTAGAATTTGCTAGACGGTTGAACCGTGTGAATTATGCCTGTTGTGTGATCTTTTGGTGATTTTTATGCGAATTATGCCCGTTTGCAATCGGTTATATGTCCGATTCCTATCGATTTTGGCCGTTTGGTGATCTACGTAGTAGGTTGTATGATGTTGTATGGATGTAGGGGTATGGATATGAGATACGCGGCTTTGGATGTGCTAATTTGGGGACAACCCGGTTAATGTCTGGTGTGCCAGATTTGGCAAGTCCGGTTGTAGATACTCTAAAATAAAAAAAAGCTCTTCCTCTAACTACTTCCTTTATTTATTTATATTAATTAGCGTATCAGACTAGGAACATATACCAATTGGATGATTTCTTTTGCAGGGTTTGGATAATTTTACCCTTGAGTTGCAATGATCTTTTGGAAATTTCACATGCATGCAATGCCCAGCTGCATCACTCGTCTCGCACCCGTCAGCCCCCCCCCCCACCCACGCGTATCCCTCAGACGCATCTATAGATTTATCGCTACCGTTAGCCGACGCACTGTCGCTCATTCATGAATGAAAATGAGAGTTTTCGTGCCCAAATTTTCGTTCAAATTTCCTTCCACTACTAGAATCTGGTTTTGTGCTGTGTTCCTAAACTTTGCCGAGTTCATTCTATCGGAAATTCAGCAAATTTTGTGTTTGTTGAGTTTGATTCAAAATTGGACTCGACAGTGATAAGGAGTTCTAATGAAACATGGCAATTTTTTATTCGTTCTCAAGGTTGCGAGCGTCCTGCCCGCAAAAAAAAGGGTGCCATCGCCCATTTCAAAGTCTACCACACCATTACACTGACGTGTTGCCGTACATATGTTTTTACAATATAATGGTAGGATTTTTCATAAATATATACTTTTTTTGGAAAAGGAGGAGGGCCTCGGCCTCTGCATCAGGGCGATCCATGTAGCCACTTTATTAATTATTCACAAAGACCTTACAAAGAAATACAATAGTAAGTCTGAAGCCACCGTCTAGGCAACCACTGTCCCTACTCCTATCCAGTTGATGCAGGGATGCTGATAGTCTGGGCTAATACCAATCATACCTCGCAGCCAAACCTAACATCTAAGACCTGAGGCCCCAACCAAGCCACTTGCCTGGTATGAGGCATACACTGGTCCGACGTGCTCTCAGAGGCCGCCGCCGCCAATTGCCACCACTCCATTTTCAGAGCTGTACTGACGCATCAACCTTGCTCGGTGATTTAGCTATTGTCGATGCCACCATGACGCCAAACGGCACCACCTCCCTGCGCGTGAACTGCTAAGCACGTCGCGGTCGCCGCCGGTACACCTCAGCGCCGTGCCGCCACAGTACCACCAGCCGACACAGCTTGTGTTGGGTTTCGTAGTAATTTCAAAAAATTTCCTACGCACACGCAAGATCATGGTGATGCATAGCAACGAGAGGGGAGAGTGTGATCTACGTACCCTTGTAGATCGACAACGGAAGCGTTTGGATGATGTAGTCGTACGTCTTCACGGCCCGACCGATCAAGCATCGAAACTACGGCACCTCCGAGTTTTAGCACACGTTCAGCTCGATGACGATTCCCGGACTCCGATCCAGCAAAGTGTCGGGGAAGAGTTCCGTCAGCACGACGGTGTGGTGACGATCTTGATGTACTACTGTCGCAGGGCTTCGCCTAAGCACCGCTACAATATGATCGAGGACTATGGTGGCAGGGGGCGCCGCACACAGCTAAGAATAAGATCACGTGGATCAACTTGTGTGTCTCTGGGGTGCCCCTGCCTCCGTATATAAAGGACCAAGAGGGGGAGGCCGGCCGGCCACATATGGCGCGCCAGGAGGAGTCCTACTCCCTCCGGGAGTAGGACTACTCCCCCAATCCTAGTTGGAATAGGACTCGCGAGGTGGGAAAAGAGAGAGAGAGAGAAGGAGGAGGGCGCCGGCCCCCTCTCTCCTTGTCCTATTCGGACTAGGGGGGAGGGGCGCGCGGCCCAGCCCTGGCTGCCTCTCCTCTTCTTCCACTAAGGCCCATTAAGACCCATATAGCTCCCGGGGGGTTCCGGTAACCTCCCGGTACTCCGGTAAAATCCTGATTTCACTCGGAACACTTCCCATATCCAAACATAGGCTTCCAATATATCAATCTTTATGTCTCGACCATTTCGAGACTCCTCGTCATGTCCGTGATCACATCCGGGACTCCGAACAAACTTCGGTACATCAAAATGCATAAACTCATAATATAACTGTCATCGTAACCTTAAGCGTGCGGACCCTACGGGTTCGAGAACAATGTAGACATGACCGAGACATGTCTCCGGTCAATAACTAATAGCGGAACCTGGATGCTCATATTGGCTCCTACATATTCTACGAAGATCTTTATTGGTCAGACCGCATAACAACATACGTTGTTCCCTTTGTCATCGGTATGTTACTTGCCCGAGATTCGATCGTCGGTATTCCAATACCTAGTTCAATCTCGTTACCGGCAAGTCTCTTTACTCGTTTTGTAATACATCATCCCGCAACTAACTCATTAGTTGCAATGCTTGCAAGGCTTAAGTGATGTGCATTACCGAGAGGGCCCAGAGATACCTCTCCGACAATCGGAGTGACAAATCCTAATCTCGAAATACGCCAACCCAACATTTACTTTTGGAGACACCTGTAGAGCTCCTTTATAATCACCCAGTTACGTTGTGACGTTTGGTAGCACACAAAGTGTTCCTCCGGCAAACGGGAGTTGCATAATCTCATAGTCATAGGAACATGTATAAGTCATGAAGAAAGCAATAGCAACATACTAAACGATCGGGTGCTAAGCTAATGGAATGGGTCATGTCAATCAGATCATTCACTTAATGATGTGATCCCGTTAATCAAATAACAACTCTTTGTCCATGGTTAGGGAACATAACCATCTTTGATTAACGAGCTAGTCAAGTAGAGGCATACTAGTGATACTCTGTTTGTCTATGTATTCACACATGCATTATGTTTCCGGTTAATACAATTCTAGCATGAATAATAAACATTTATCATGATATAAGGAAATAAATAATAACTTTATTATTGCCTCTAGGGCATATTTCCTTCAGTCTCCCACTTGCACTAGAGTCAATAATCTAGATCACATCGCCATGTGATTTAACATCAATAGTTCACATCTTTATGTGATTGGTTCACATCTCCATGTGACTAACACCCAAAGGGTTTACTAGATTCAATAATCTAGTTCACATCGCTATGTGATTAAGACCCACAAAGTGATCATGTTTTGCTTGTGAGAGAAGTTTAGTCAACAGGTCTGCCACATTCAGATCCGCATGTATTTTGCAAATTTCTATGTCAACAATGCTCTGCATGGAGCTACTCTAGCTAATTGCTCCCACTTTCAATATGTATCCAGATTGAGACTTAGAGTCATCTGGATCAGTGTCAAAACTTGCATCGACGTAACCCTTTACGACGAACCTTTTGTCACCTCCGTAATCGAGAAACATATCCTTATTCCAGTAAGGATAATTTTGACCGCTGTCCATTGATCTACTCCTAGATCACTATTGTACTCCCTCTCTTAACACAGTGTATGGTATACAATAGATCTGGTACACAGGATGGCATACTTTATAGAACCTATGACTGAGGCATAGAGAATGACTTTCATTCTCTTTCTATCTTCTGCCGTGGTCGGGCTTTGAGTCTTACTCAACTTCACACCTTGTAACACAGGCAAGAAACTTTTTCTTTGACTGTTCCATTTTGAACTACTTCAAAATCTTGTCAAGGTATGTACTCATTGAAAAAACTTATCAAGCGTCTTGATCTATCTCTATAGATCTTGATACTCAATATGTAAGCAGCTTCACCGAGGTCTTTCTTTGAAAAACTCCTTTCAAACATTCCTTTATGCTTTGCAGAATAATTCTACATTATCTCCGATCAACAATATGTCTTTCACATATACTTTATCAGAAATGTTGTAGTGCTCTCACTCACTTTCTTGTAAATACAGGCTTCACCGCAAGTCTGTATAAAACTATATGCTTTGATCAACTTATCAAAGCGTATATTCTAACTCCGAGATGTTTGCACCAGTCCATAGATGGATCGCTGGAGCTTGCACATTTTGTTAGCACCTTTAAGATTGACAAAACCTTCTGGTTGTATCATATACAACTCTTCTTTAATAAATCCATTAAGGAATGCAGTTTTGTTTATCCATTTGCCGGATTTCATAAAATGCGGCAATTGCTAACATGATTCGGACAGACTTAAGCATAGATACGAGTGAGAAACTCTCATCGTAGTCAACACCTTGAACTTGTCGAAAACCTTTTTGCGACAATTCTAGCTTTGTAGATAGTAACACTACTATCAGCATCCGTCTTTCTCTTGAAGATCCATTTATTTTCTATGGCTTGCTGATCATCGGGCAAATCCATCAAAATCCATACTTTATTCTCATACATGGATCATATCTTAGATTTCATGGCCTCAAACCATTTCGCGGAATCTGGGCTCATCATCGCTTCCTCATAGTTCGCAAGTTCGTCATGTTCAAGTAACATGACCTCCAGAATAGGATTACCGTACCACTCTGATGCGGATCTCACTCTGGTTTACCTACGAGATTCGATAGTAACTTGATCTGAAGTTACATGATCATCATCATTAGCTTCCTCACTAATTGGTGTAGTAGTCACAGGAACAGATTTCTGTGATGAACTACTTTCCAATAAGGGAGCAGGTACAGTTACCTCATCAAGTTCTCTACTTTCCTCCCACTCACTTCTTTCGAGAGAAACTCCTTCTCTAGAAAGGATCCATTCTTAGCAACGAATGTCTTGCCTTTGGATCTGTGATAGAAGGTGTACCCAACTGTCTCCTTTGGGTATACTATGAAGACATATTTCTCCGATTTGAGTTTGAGCTTATCGAGATGAAACTTTTTCACATAAGCATCGCAACTCCAAACTTTAAGAAACGGCAGCTTAGGTTTCTTGCCAAACCATAGTTCACACGGTGTCGTCTCAACGGATTTAGATGGTGCCCTATTTAACGCGAATGCAGCTGTCTCTAATGCATAACCCCAAAATGATAGTGGTAGATCGGTAAGAGACATCATAGATCGCACTATATCTAATAAAGTACGGTTATGACATTCGGACACACCATTACACTATGGTGTTCCAGGTGGCGTGAGTAGTGAAACTATTTCACATTGTTTTAATTGAAGGCCAAACTCGTAACTCAAATATTTTACCTCTGCGATCATATCGTAGAAACTTTTATTTTCTTGTCACGATGATTTTCCACTTCACTCTGAAATTCTTTGAACTTTTCAAATGTTTCAGACTTATGTTTCATCAAGTAGATATACCCATATCTACTCAAATCATCTGTGAAGTTCAGAAAATAACGATACTTGCCGTGAGCCTTAACACTCATCGGACCGCATACATCAGTATGTATTATTTCCAATAAGTCAATTGCTCGCTCCGGAGAACGGAGTCTTAGTCATCTTGCCCATGAGGCATGGTACGCAAGCATCAAGTGATTCATAATCAAGTGATTCCAAAACCCCATCAGCATGGAGTTTCTTCATGCGCTTTACACCAATATGACCTAAACGGCAGTGCTACAAATAAGTTGCACTATCATTATTAACTTTACATCTTTTGGCTTCAATATTATGAATATGTGTATCACTACAATCGAGATCCAACAAACCATTTTTGTTGGTGTGTATGACCATAGAAGGTTTTATTCATGTAAACAGAACAACAATTGTTCTCTAACTTAAATGAATAACCGTATTGCAATAAACATGATCAAATTATATTCATGCTCAACGCAAATACCAAATAACACTTATATAGGTTCAACACTAATCTCGAAAGTACAGGGAGTCTGCGATGATGATCATATCAATCTTGGAACCACTTCCAACACACATCGTCACTTCACCCTTAACTAGTCTCTGTATTTTGCAACTCCCGTTTCGAGTTACTAATCTTAGCAACTGAACTAGTATCAAATACTGAGGGGTTGCTATAAACACTAATAAAGTACACATCAATAACATGTATATCAAATATACTTATGTTCACTTTGCCATCCTTCTTATCCGCCAATCACTTGGGGTAGTTCCGCTTCTAGTGACCAGTCCCTTTGCAGTAGAAGCACTTAGTCTCAGGCTTAGGACCAGACTTGAGTTTCTTCACTTGAGCAGCAACTTGCTTGCTGTTCTTCTTGAAGTTCCCCTTCTTCCCTCTGCCCTTTTCTTGAAACTAGTGGTCTTGTCTACCATCAACACTTGATGTTTTTCTCGATTTCTACCTTCATCAATTTTCGCATTACGAAGAGCTTGGGAATCGTTTCCATTATCCCTTGCATATCATAGTTCATCACGAAGTTCTACTAACTTGGTGATGGTGACTAGAGAATTCTGTCAATCACTATCTTATCTGGAAGATTAACTCCCACTTGATTCAAGCGATTGTAGTACTCAGACAATCTGGGCACATGCTCACTAGTTGAGCGATTCTCCTCCATCTTTTAGCTATAGAACTTGTTGGAGACTTCATATCTCTCAACTCGGGTATTTGCTTGAAATATTAACTTCAACTCCTGGAACATGTCATATGGTCCATGACGTTCAAAACGTCTTTGAAGTCCCGATTCTAAGCTGTTAAGCATGGTGCACTAAACTATCAAGTAGTCATCATATTGAGCTAGCCAAACGTTCATAATGTCTGCATCTGCTCCTGCAATAGGTCCGTCACCTAGCGGTGCATCAAGGACATAATTATTCTGTGCAGCAATGAGGATAAACCTCAGATCACGGATCCAATCCGCATCATTGCTACTAACATCTTTCAACAAAATTTTCTCTAGGAACATATCAAAATAAACACATGGAAGCAACAACGTGAGCTATTGATCTACAACATAATTTGCAAAATACTACCAGGACTAAGTTTCATGATAAATTTAAGTTCAATTAATCATATTACTTAAGAACTCCCACTTAGATAGACATCCCTCTAATCCTCTAAGTGATTACGTGATCCAAATCAACTAAACCATGTCCGATCATCACGTGAGATGGAGTAGTTTCATTGGTGAACATCGTTATGTTGATCATATCTGCTATATGATTCACGCTCGACCTTTCGGTCTCCGTGTTCCGAGGCCATATCTGTATATGCTTGGCTCGTCAAGTATAACCTGAGTATTCCGCGTGTGCAACTGTTTTGCACCCGTTGTATTTGAACGTAGAGCCTATCACACCCGATCATCACGTGGTGTCTCAGCAGGAAGAACTTTTGCAACGGTGCATACTCAGGGAGAACACTTCTTGATAATTAGTGAGAGATCATCTTATAATGCTACCGTCAATCAAAGCAAGATAAGATGCATAAAAGATAAACATCATATGCAATCAAAATATGTGACATGATATGGCCATCATCATCTTGCGCCTTTGATTTCCATCTCCAAAGTACTGTCATGATCTCTATCGTCACCGGCATGACACCATGATCTCCATCATCTTGATCTATATCAATGTGTCGTCACGTGGTCGTCTCGCCAACAATTGCTCTTGCAACTATTGCTATTGCATAGCGATAAAGTAAAGCAATTATTGGATGCTTGCATCTTATGCAATAGAGAGACAACCATAAGGCTTTTGCCAGTTGCCGATAACTTCAACAAAACATGATCATCTCATACAACAACTTATATCTCATCACGTCTTGACCATATCACATCACAACATGCCCTGCAAAAACAAGGTAGACGTCCTCTACTTTGTTGTTGCAAGTTTTACGTGGCTGCTACGGGCTTAAGCAAGAACCAATCTTACCTACACATCAAAAACCACAACGATAGTTTGTCAAGTTGGTGTTGTTTTAACCTTCGCAAGGACCGGGCGTAGCCACACTCGGTTCAACTAAAGTTGGAGAAACTGTCACCCGAAAGCCACCTATGTGCAAAGCACGTCGGGAGAACCGGTCTCGCGTAAGCGTACGCGTAATGTCGGTCCGGGCCGCTTCGTCCAACAATACCGCCGAACCAAAGTATGACATGCTGGTAAGCAGTATGACTTATATCGCCCACAACTCACTTGTGTTCTACTCGTGCATATAACATCAACACATAAAACCTAGGCTCGGATGCCACTGTTGGGTTTCGTAGTAATTTCAAAAAATTTTCTACGCACACGCAAGATCATGGTGATGCATAGCAATGAGAGGGGAGAGTGTGATCTACTTACCCTTGTAGATCGACAACGGAAGTGTTTGGATGATGTAGTCGTACGTCTTCACGGCCCGACCGATCAAGCACCGAAACTACGACACCTCCGAGTTTTAGCACACGTTCAGCTCGATGACGATCCCCGGACTCCGATCCAGCAAAGTGTCGGGGAAGAGTTCCGTCAGCACGACGGCGTGGTGACGATCTTGATGTACTACTGTCGCAGGGCTTCGCCTAAGCACCGCTACAATATGATCGAGGACTATGGTGGCAGGGGGCGCCGCACACGGCTAAGAATAAGATCGCGTGGATCAACTTGTGTGTCTCTGGGGTGCCCCTGCCTCCGTATATAAAGGACCAAGAGGGGGAGGCCGGCCGGCCACATATGGCGCGCCAGGAGGAGTCCTACTCCCTCCGGGAGTAGGACTTCTCCCCCAATCCTAGTTGGAATAGGACTCGCGAGGTGGGAAAAGAGAGAGAGAGAGAAGGAGGAGGGCGCCGGCCCCCTCTCTCCTTGTCCTATTCGGACTAGGGGGGAGGGGCGCGCGGCCCAGCCCTGGCTGCCTCTCCTCTTCTTCCACTAAGGCCCATTAAGGCCCATATAGCTCCCGGGGGGTTCCGGTAACCTCCCGGTACTCCGGTAAAATCCTGATTTCACCCGGAACACTTCCGATATCCAAACATAGGCTTCCAATATATCAATCTTTATGTCTCGACCATTTCGAGACTCCTCGTCATGTCCGTGATCACATCCGGGACTCCGAACAAACTTCGGTACATCAAAATGCATAAACTCATAATATAACTATCATCGTATCCTTAAGCGTGCGGACCCTACGGGTTCGAGAACAATGTAGACATGACCGAGACATGTCTCCGGTCAATAACTAATAGCGGAACCTGGATGCTCATTGGCTCCTACATATTCTACGAAGATCTTTATTGGTCAGACCGCATAACAACATACGTTGTTCCCTTTGTCATCGGTATGTTACTTGCCCGAGATTCGATCGTCGGTATTCCAATACCTAGTTCAATCTCGTTACCGGCAAGTCTCTTTACTCGTTTTGTAATACATCATCCCGCAACTAACTCATTAGTTGCAATGCTTGCAAGGCTTAAGTGATGTGCATTACCGAGAGGGCCCAGAGATACCTCTCCGACAATCGGAGTGACAAATCCTAATCTCGAAATACGCCAACCCAACATTTACTTTTGGAGACACCTGTAGAGCTCCTTTATAATCACCCAGTTACGTTGTGACGTTTGGTAGCACACAAAGTGTTCCTCCGGCAAACGGGAGTTGCATAATCTCATAGTCATAGGAACATGTATAAGTCATGAAGAAAGCAATAGCAACATACTAAACGATCGGGTGCTAAGCTAATGGAATGGGTCATGTCAATTAGATCATTCACTTAATGATGTGATCCCGTTAATCAAATAACAACTCTTTGTCCATGGTTAGGAAACATAACCATCTTTGATTAACGAGCTAGTCAAGTAGATGCATACTAGTGACACTCTGTTTGTCTATGTATTCACACATGTATTATGTTTCCGGTTATTACAATTCTAGCATGAATAATAAATATTTATCATGATATAAGGAAATAAGTAATAACTTTATTATTGCCTCTAGGGCATATTTCCTTCAGCTTGAAGTCTTTGGAAGATCTGTCATGCGTAGCACCTGCCAAACAGGCATGACAAAGCGTAGCACCTGTCGGTCAGGCATGACTTGACATTTCCACCGAAGCTCCGTGCAATATGAAGCTGCTCCACCTCCTGCCTCCATCTTCCAGCGCTGCTCTACAAACGATGCTCCCAAGAGAGAAATGACACCTCAATGTCACCATCGTCCGATATGGAAGACCAGATCCTAGGGTTTTCCCCGGAGCAGTACGAGTGGTTCGACGGTAGTCACATGGCGATGCCTTCATCAAGGTAACATCGCAGAACGCCGCCATCGCCCGCCGTCGGCTCGGTTTTCACCGGCAACTACGTCTCCCCGACTCACAGCAGGTACTAGATGACGGATCCCGAGATCCGAACACCTAGCCTCAGGCCGACCACCTCTCACGAAAGAGATGACCACCATCGCCGGCTGCACCGATCAGAACAGATCTGATCGGAGGTGCCGCCGATGAGACCACCAGGCCCTCCATGCTGGCATCGTCGATCTGTAGGCAGCATGCATGCCATCGCAGCCAAGCCGGCCGCTGCCGCCCGCAGCCGCCGCCGCTGCCGCTCAAAGGGCCAGCCGCTGCGCCCGGAGCCCGTGACTGGGCCGCCCGCCGCGCCAAGCCAGCCGTCCGTGGACGTGCTGGTCTCCCGCCGCCTGTCGCAGCCATCCGCCGCGCTGCAGATCCCAGATCGGACACGCCACCACACGCCTTGGGGTCCGCCCCACCCCGGAGACGTGAGAGAGAGAGGAGATCCCCCGCCACCGCCGTCGGCCCCCGGGCTTAGCCCGACGATGTCCTTCGGCGGCAGCGGAGGGAGAGAAGGAGGGAGTTCGCAGTGGCAGCGGCTAAGTTTCTGGGCTGCGCCCAAGTCGCCCTAGGGGGAGGGCGACGCGGGGGCCTTGTTTTCCATGGGATGGGAGCGCTCGGGATCGCGCTTTCCAGATAGAACGGAGACGGCTTCCCTCATAAATATATACTTATATAGTCACAAAGGATGCTGATTAAATTTGTCCATCCTTAAAGAATACTTTTTATTACCTTTACTCTCTTGTGGTTGTCTCATCAGATACATAATATAATAGTAGAAAACAAATTAAAAGCAAACCTGAATTGGAAAGCCAACATTTTGTCAAGTTGAGAGGAGACAAACCCATTGGCCAAAAATGACATGGAATGCCTCTCATCAGGAAAAGACATTTTCCATTTTGCAGAACTATAAAGGTGAAACCCTTAAACTTTTGTTAACTATCAACCACTTGGTTGACTTTTTTTAAGGGATGAGGATGAAAGAAAATTGCAGTTATAACAACAAATATGAACTTTGGAATGATCCATTCCAGAGGGTAACCGTCCTAAATTATGTTTTGATGCCTCTATTCTAGCATAGTACAATCTCTCACCGAAGAAGACAACAAATCATCGATGTGATAGAGATGTGCCAGAAGCCTAATAAGCTTCTTTTATCAAGCTTTCCCCCCATTTCCATTATTTTCCTAACGGGAATGCAACAGCTAGCAAGAGATATGGATACAAGAAATGAGAAGGGGAACACCGCGAGCTCAAGCATCCCTTAGAGTTCCTAAGCTCCCCCGAATTCTTGGCCTCTAGTGGTTCTGGGCTTGGGGGCGGTTATGGGCCCATTTTTCAACGTGTGCCCCACGGATTAGATCTGTATGGGCCTACTCGCAGGATATCATGGTGTTCCCGTAGAGCTTTTCCCCCCTCTCCTATTTTGGTTTTGTGGGCGGTGGCTGCGCGAGGCCATGGTTGGTGGCCTTTTCTTTTGGAGAGGCAGGGGGTCATCTGTATTGGACTACGGGTGTTGGAAGGCCTCCCAAAAGTACATAGAAGTGCTCCACACTTTAATCGTTGTGAGGTTATTTCTCAAGTGAATTTTATGGTTATGCATATTTCTTCAACCTAGCTAAAATTTTGATCAGCAAATTTGTCATCCTATTTTTTGCACAAACTTCTATTTTTCTTTGTACAATTTTATGGCGTTGATATCATGTTTATTCTCAGATGCACTGAAAAGTTTGTTAATACAAACAAGCAATTAACTTCAATCTTGAACATATCTTCTGAACCATAGATAAGGATCAAAATATATTACTGTTAGCATAAGAATTTAAGAATACTTACTCTCGCACTGTGTAATGGTAAGGCCATTGTAGCTAACTACCAGCCTGACAAATATGCGTATTTTCCCTTCATAACAGGGCAAATATAATGCACATTTTATTAGCAACAGAGGCAAATGAGTTGCAGATGGGAAAAAATGAATGCTTCTGATGTAGCATCAGGCAATAAGAAAAATCCTAAACATACAGATGCCATCAACTGATTGCAGGTAAATATATATTCTAAGAATGACATGAAATAATTAGGAACTGTTTCAGAGACCCTCTATGAGCAGAAAAGCCAATCTTTCTTGATGATTTCTACAGTTTTTGCCAGATTACTGAAGTAATATCTCAGATTACACAAATGCATGTATATATATAGGCTATGTAAGCTCGAGAATTGTGGAAGATCTTCATAAAAAGAATTTTAACACATGTAAATGATCAATAGAACATCCACACTACAGAAGATCTTCATAGATATCAGGGTGATATTTTGAACCCAGCTTGTTGCAAATAGAATCTTGTTGTATATCTATAGGAATAGTCGAATATAGCATCAGTAAATTAAACGAACATCCTTTCACCAATACCTCAGTCAGTGGCGAATCCAGGAAGAAACTAAAGGGTGGGCTCAAAGTTAACGGCGAGAAAACTAAACGTCATTTTGAAGAGAAAAAAAACATTATCTCCTAATCCTTTGTCGAATAAGCTAAGATTTTCTCAGAATACTACTGAAAATATGGATTGTTTATTGGCATTTTTTAAAAAATATCAAATTTTGAATGGAAATTTAAATCTGTCTAGCCAAATAGTCATTATCTCCCATTCTCCTGTTTCAAACAAGCTCAAATTTCCTAGATTACTATTGGAAACATGTAGTATTTGCTCGATGTTTTTTTAATATCAAATTTTGAACCAAATTTTGAAATTGTTTAGCAAAATACAGCCACTGTCTCTGAATACCCTTTCTTCAAATAAGCTAAAAAAATCAGATTGCTACTGAAAACATGTATGTAGTATTTACTTAATTGTTCTATTTTAAAAAAAAAATCAAATTGAACTTTGTATTTGATACTGCCCATTTAAACAGACAAAATTTGGTATTGCCGGCTCTCTGCTCGACAGGCCATCCGTCGGGCATCGCTAGCTGAGTGTGAGCGTGCGTCATCTCACTCTCATGTGTGCCTACTCGATGTGTTTTCCGCTACTTGCCTGTGTATTGGGTTGCTGAGAGCCTTAGACCAAGATATTGGGTTGCTGAGTTGGACCAAGTGTAGTAGTAAAAAAAGAAATTGTATTTTTGGAGGGTAGGCTAGAGCCTGTTGAAGCCCTCCTTCTAGACTCGCCTCTGACCTCAGTCTGTTATCAGTTCATGAGTAATAACAGCACACAGGAAAATTTAGTCTACTCACATAATCCAAAGGCATATAGATTCCTGTTTTACCCTGATTTTCCACATGCTTCTGTAACCCATCCCGAAAAGCACCTGCAAATTTAATTGTGAGTTAACTTGTCAAAGGGATTGTATTTGAGGATTCCTAAAATCTTCTAGACTTCTTCGCAACCACACAAACTCACTTAATAATGATAATGTCAGCTCATTGTCCTTCTTTGAACATCTCCAGATTTCATGGCTATTAAAATTCCAATTGTTAGTGTTTAGTCAAACCCGCAGAAAATAATAAAAGTGGTATATTTGGCATGACATTTCTCAAATAATATATATGGTGGTAAACTATCTTTACTTGCTTGTTGGATAGAATTATTTACTGAATTAATTAGTTAACCTATTATTATTCATAGATATCATATCATCTATGTTCCCCTTCCATGTCACAAGAACTGATGGGATTCTCGCAAATTTGCAAACAAGAGAATATTAGCTAAATATTTCTCAAGCACTACTACTGGTGTTCACTCTCTTTGCTGATAAACATGTAGTAGTCCAAAAAAGAAATCTCAGATTGTCCAATTTTATTTTGCCTGGACTGGACGGAGCTTAGTAATTAGTAGCTTCAATCATCAAGAATTCTGATTGCTTCAGCTAGTCCACCTGGCTTAAGTACAATGAGTACGTAAGCCATATGTTTCTATGTACATCTCACGGTAATTTTTTTCCCTCTTTTGTAGGCCTGAAGTAAATTACATTACAAGTAATTATCATGTTGCTTACCCTTCAGTCCTGACTATGTAGGATGATTTTGTACTTGATCTATCTTCTACTTTGTTTTATTAACAAGTAAATATAGTTTAATGAAACATTTTTTTATTTGTTGGCACTACTGAGATATATCCTTTCTCGGATAGGTGAGCTTTTTGATATCGTGAGATTCATAAGTTCAATTACGGACCATTTATGTGTAATATTCTGGGAGTCCTTGCTAGCTAATACTCATGCATTACATATTTATCTCTCTTTGAAGTCATGAGGGTTATTGACATGAAATGGTTTCGTATGCTTCATATAATATACACACTTTATGTTCTTTGTTTATATGCGCCTATGGTTTGCCACCTTGGAACCATATATGTGTGCACGTACGATGGAGCAGACAGTTGTGTCGTTCGTAAGCAAAACCACTTTATCTGATGTCAATGACAATCTACACCTTTATGAGAGGTTCCGAACCTGCAATCTCCATGAGGTCAGCCAATTCATAGTGCTTTAAGATAATCATTAGTTCTAATAAACTGCTTGTAGAAATACTTGTTTCAACAATAGTAAGGTATAACTGCGAATTTGCTGCAACATGCCCGTAATCAGCACATTTGTATGGGGCAAAAACTTGATAACACTATGGCTATACAAGGTTCAGAAGAAGCCTAGTAGCTTATAACAGAGTCAGATAATGGTGGTAAACTAACAACACATAAGATATCAAATAGGATTTGCCCAAAAAACTTTTGGGAAAAAAATATGTACACCAAAATGAAATAAAATGCATAAACGGAATAAGAATCAATCTCTTGCTTTTGTTGTGAAACATTGTCATACCCGCGTGTGTGTTTTTTCTTGAAAAAGACGGGATGGCTATCCTGCTACTGCGAAAGACCGAAAAAGTTTATACGGTAGACGGTATTAGTAAGAATATGTGGTTATGTGCCGACTGATTTGATAAGCATACATGTTTTTTCTTTGCGAGGGGATTAGTTCACATACATCATGAAAGTAATTCCTTCATCCAACTTCTCTTTGATGAAGTGGTAATATATTTCAGTGTGCTTTGTTCATTCACGATGCACACGTTGTTTGCAATATATGATTTCTGAAAAATGATTCAGTTTCACATTATTTTCTCTTTTGTCTCCCATACCAACAAACTGATAAAACCGGCCATGGTACTAGATATACACCACATGCATGTTCCTCGATGGGCGCGATGTGCCTCACCTACCACACGCCACCCTAAGCCATGTGTTGCATACATCCAGGAGCCGGTGCTTGGCTTTGGTTGAGGATGTGACGGCGAGGTTTGAGGTAGAGGACACCATGATTGCAATGACCATGGCTGAGAAGTAGATAGCGACAAAGCATGGCAGCAAGAATGTGGCATCATGAACAGGATGTTCAAGTCCTTTTTTTCTTGTAATTTTTTGCAAGAAAAAAGAGTTTTCACTTCATGTAAAATGAACAAAATTTAGTGCTAAGGTTTTTTTATATATTTGGAGCACTAATTCTTTTTCTTTTGCAACTGAAACATTCTTTTGTATTAAATTACAAGCACATATATTATTTGAAGATTTAGATTATGAAAAAAGAACATGTTTCTTTAGAATTCTAATTAAGTATATTTTGTGAGTATAAGTGCATATGCTACCGGGAGCCATTTGTCTCTATGGATCAACATGTCATTTTCAAATGAAGATAATAATGTTTAACAATAATTTTAATCTCATGTTAAGAATCTGGAGGCACAACCCATAGTTTATGATACGAACGGAGACCTTTTTCCCCGATTGTGCATTGCAGTTCATGCATATTTTTTTGAGGGAATTTAAAACTTCTCCCTTAAAAACAGTAAATCTAGCCAAGTGTGGGTAATTGAGATGACCTTTGTTATTATGATACAATGACTTGATTGTATAGAGTTAGTTGAATGGAATTCAAACAAAGAAAACTGAATAATCAAGAAGAAATACAATCAACATTGAATTCAATATTATAAAGTCATATTTGTAAAGTCATACAAGGGGGAGGTTCATAAATTACAATATCACATGAAATGCTAATAGGAAAAGGAATATAATTGGACAATAAATAAAATTTATTGATAATGAGGAAATGTACGAGTATATGTTACAACCTCCAAGTGAGTCCAAAAGGAGTAAAAGAGGAGAAAAGAAAGAAAAGACCTAGCTCAAGCCCTCTTCTTCTCTTCATTTTAACTCACATTTGGATCAGAGCCTGCATAACAGTCATAAAGATAAAAGAATTTGGTTAAGGGTTAGAATGTATGCATCTCTAGCTACAGATGCAATATTCATATTTGAGGTTAACCTTGACAAAAGCTGAAATTGGCCCGATTCTGAAGACATAGAGCCCGACAGTTATGACCCATTCAAGCCAACAATAGACATAACTAAAGCCAACCAGGAATGGCAACTGAGACAACCAATATTTCCAACTATAGCATAAAATCCACAACCGAACCAGCCAAGCCTCACTTAAGTCAACAGTAGTTTCTCTCTGTAAGTTTAGGTTAAACCTCATTAAGTCAAATCCCATAATTAAATTAAGTATTGGTTAGGCTTTTAGATTAAATTAAGTCCACCCAACCGTTTTCCAATATGCCAATGATATGAGCCACATGTCTATGTTAAGAAATTTCCTATTCAAGGAAATCCTCAAGAGGATAAACATACACAAGACCAGCCGAAGGCATAAGTTTGCCAATAGGCAAGCATTTCACATAGTGAAATAAACCTACCAAGGATAAGACCAAGCCATCAACCCCCATGCCAGCCGAAGGGGGGGGGGGGGAGGGGGTGTATTTGTATCTCACCTTAAGAGGCCATCAAGCTGTTTAGAACGATAAGCATGAAGGAGAGAATAACAGGTGTAATTCTAGCATAAATCGGTAAATTAAATCCCACATCTTATTCATTTGTGCAAAATCTGAACGAACAACATATGTTTCATCCATATACGCATTGACCAATAGTATAAATAGGGCAAATCAGCAACAGTAGAGAGCCACAACACCACTGCTGTCATACACCAACAGAGAAGAACCACTAGACAGAGCCAAGAAGCTAGAGCAGACGTTAAGGCGTACCACAAGACGCAAAGAAGCTCTAGAAGCCCTTAAACTAAGAAAACATAGGATATGGGAGTTGACCAAATAGGATCTGTTCTTATCAGATTTAGAAATGGCAGCATCTATTCTTACCAGATTGAGGTTTTTTAACATGGTCCTTCTTACCTCCGTTTTTCATAGGTAAGAAGGTAATATAGGTTCCGCGGAAGCCCATGCAAGATACTCCTACAAGAACGAATGGGTATTCAGTAGCGTGAGTTGTTTTACGGTACCCTGAATCTAACATTTTTTTAGAGAAAAGGCGAGAGCCCGACTTTATAGATAAAGCCACCAGGCAGAGTATATGACCAACAACAGCACCCAACAAAGTATCACGCGCAGAAGATAAAGTATCATTACAAGGCCAGCGGCCTTACATGGCACCCAGGCCAGCCTAAACCAGACACCAAAAGAGCATTCAGGAAGCCGTCCTCAAAGAAAGCCGAAGAAGCCCAGACGCCGTAGATTTCATCTTGGATAGCATGGCGTCGAAGGCCTGGAGGTCCCCTTCTTTAGTCAATAATCTCCACTGCTGCAGGAAACCATTGGCTTTAAATAAGCAATTGACAGGATTAGCCAGAAAAATATGTTCAATCGAGAACTTGTTCCTAGTAGTCCACAACAACCAGCCAATCGCAGCCCATCCAACTAAGAAGACTCTTTTAGAATGGCCAGAAAGAAGATTGACATAATGCCTCAGGTCTTCAAAGGAGGAAGGGGACCAATTTACATGTAACCAGAGTCTGATGCAACTCCACATAAGTTTAGCTAAGGAGCAGTGAAAGAAAATATGCTTGGTGTTCTCCAGTGCCCCACAAAGCACACACCTGTCGGACCCCGGCCCGTTTCTTTTCTTAATCTGATCGGCCGCTGGAAGCTTACTCCGGACAGCTTGCCAGAGAAATATCTTGATCTTAGGAGGAATTCGAGCCGACCAGACATGCTTAAACTTGACCGGGCGCCCCCCAGGGATAAGCTTGGAGTAAGCAGATTTAACCGAAAAATGCCCCGAAGAGGAGAGGGGCCACACCACGGCATCCTCTTCCTCCGAGAGCAGGGGGAAGCAAGCAGTAAGGCGCTGCCAATCTTCCAACTCTTCAGGAGAAAGAGAACGACGAAAATCCAGAACCCAACCCCTAGCCGAGAGCTCAAAGATAGAAACCTCAGTATCATCGCAATATGAAAATAGAACCGGAAAAGCAACAGCCAGCGTGGAGTCCCCGACCCACCAATCAAGCCAAAACCGCGTAGACTTACCGTTCCTAACTACAAATTTTACAAGGGACCGAAAGATCGGCCGGACTTTAACCAGTTGGAGCCAAAATTGCGACCCACCCGCAGCCGGCGCGAACATAGGACTCAAGGAGGGGAAATATTTAGCTTTTAGGATAGAGAGCCAGGGTGGCAGTTCCTCAAGAGTCATGATCTTCCACCACCATTTGATCATAAGACAAGTATTCATCACTCGCGTATTAATAATGCCCAGACCCCCTTTGGCCTTGGGGCGACATATAATGTCCCATCTGACCATCCTGTTCTTACATTTATTGTCTGCTGCGGTCCAATAGAAAGCACCCCTATGCTTGTCAAAACCATTATGAACCCCACTAGAGAGAAGATAGAATCCCATTAAGAACATAGGTAGCGAAGAAAGACAAGAGTTAGTAAGGGCGACCTTGCCCGCTTGCGTATTATATCGCCCTCGCCAAGGGAGAACTCTGTTGCCAACTTTGGTAACCACCGGAGCGAAGTCTTTAGCCAAAAGTTTAAGCGGGGAAATGGGGAGGCCTAGATATTTGAGAGGGTAGGATCCCAAAGAGCAGTTCAGAAGATGGGCCACCCGCTGCGCCTCTTCGTCTGAGACCCCAGTCACTACAACCTCACTCTTAGAGAAATTGATTTTAAGACCTGAGAGCGCTTCGAAACAAAGCAGAAGGAATTTCAGATTGGTGAGGCTATTATCATTAAGTTCCATCAGAATTATAGTATCATCCGCATATTGGAGATGAGAGATGCCATTAGGGATGAGATGAGAGCTCACCGGAGTGATATGACCAGCCAAGGCAGCTCGAGAGAGAATGCGAGATAGAGCATCAGCCACAAAGTTGAAGAGTAAAGGGGACGCTGGATCCCCTTGCCTGAGGCCCCTGCCATTAGCAAAAAACTGGCTAATTTGGCCATTGACAGCCACAGCCGTGTGCCCCCCAGAAACCAATTGCATCAAGCGCTGCATAACAGGCCCCTCAAAGCCCTTAGCCAGAAGAACTTGCCGAAGGAATTTCCAGCTAACCGAGTCGTAGGCCTTTTCAAAGTCAAGTTTGAGAACCACAGCCTTGGTCCCTCGCACCTGTAAGTCATGAACAATCTCATGTAAACAAGTACCCCGTCCAAAATGAACCTCCCTTTGATGAAAGCAGACTGGAAAGGGCTAATGGTCCGATGTGCAATGGGAGATAGCCTAGTGGCCATGCCCTTTGCAGGCATCTTTGCGAAGTTGTTGATTAAAGCAATCGGCCTAAATTGAGAAATAATATCCGCACCCTTGACCTTAGGGATGAGGGAGAGAACCGCATAGTTAAGTCTAGAAATGTCAACCGATCCCAGCCAATACCCTTGGATGACAGCAGAAATTAGACCTTTTAGTTGGGGCCAGAATTGTCGAAAGAACGGAATGGAGAAACCATCAGGGCCTGAAGCCGCATTAGAATTAGCCGTCCGAATAGTATCAAAAATTTCCTCCTCAGAAGGGGGAATCAACAGAAGCTCATTATCAGCATGAGAAATCCTATCAAGGGGAGCCCAGAAGCCCGGGGCTAGCGCGAATCCGAGGTCTGGTTTAGCCGAAAGCAGGTTAGAGAAGAACCGAACTACATGACGGAGAATGACCGGCGGTTCAGAGACCCTAACACCATCAATAATGAGGCTGTTAATCAAACATCTACGCCGTCTGCCATTCGCAATGGCGAAAAAGTAAGCCGCGGGAGAATCACCCTTAAGAGTCCAATTAATCGTACCCCTTTGCTTCCAATACACTTCCTCTTGGCGATGAATAGCCAGAAGCTCCTTCTCAAGGCCATAGCGAACTTGCCACTCAGTAGCCGAGAGCCCACCGTTGTCCGCACGGGAGTCGAGGGCACTAATTTGAGCACTCAACCTAGATTTGTCGCGCCTCGACTCAGCAAAGTGGTTCTTGGCCCATCGTCTAAGGAACTTGCATAGGGAGTAAGAAACATAATGCCAGTCATCCATAGGGCCAAATGAACGATGGGGGGAGGTAAGAAAGCCCAAGATCTTCTGAGCCAGCATATCAGGGAACCCTTCCACTAAAAGCCAGGACGCGTCAAATTGAAATCTTTGGCAGCCATTGGGGCAGAGACCATCGTCAAGGATGAGAGGAGCGTGATCGGGCCCGACGATGGGGAGGGCCCGAAGTGAGCAGCGAGGAAAAAGGCCATCCCAAGCAGGGCAGATAAAAACTCTATCAAGAACCGAGCGAATAGGACAAGTCTGTCGGTTGGTCCAAGTGTAGCGGGCCCCAACCCTCGGGATCTCAGGGATAGCCGTGTCCCTGATGAAAGCATTAAAAGCCTCGACCCGCACCTAGGAGAAATTGACAGAACTCTTATCAGAAGGATACCGAAGCAGATTAAAATCACCCCCAATCAGGAGTGGCAGTTGGCAGGCATCAATTTTAGTAAAAATCTCATCCAAGAAAATTTGAGACAAGGAATGATCAGCCGGACCATATACTACCATAAGTTCAAGGAGGGTGTTATTGGAACGTAGGGAAACTACCATACTAGCCCAGTATATACCATGGTCGAAAGCCACAAAATCAAAGGTGACATTATTGGTGCTCAGAAGAAAGCCGCCGGACTGACCAACAGAGGCCACGAAATTCCACCTAAATCTATCAATCCCAGCAATCGCCGATAGTTCAGAAGGAGAAAAGGAGGGTTTAAGAGTCTCAACAAGCCCGATAAAATCAATTCTTTCAGCGCGCATTAAGTCCTTCAGTTGGTCTCTGCGCCCCCTAGCGCAGAACCCTCTAATGTTCCAAAACAGGAACTTCATCTTAGGGAAAGGTTTTTAATTCTCAAGCTCGACCTGCACGGAGCCTTGCAGGTTTTAGCACGTTTCCCGGCCCCGCGCTTCTGCACCGGAGACAGCTGCCCCCTAGCAACCTCGCCCGGTTCCCCTCCGGCCACAACCAGAGGGGCATCCATCCCAGTCCCGGCCTCCTTGGCCTTGGCGATATCAGCCTGAGCACGTTCATTAGCACGAATCAACTGCAACAGAGAGGAGGGAGAACCCACGCTAGCGTCTAGACATATCCCAACATCAGCTAATATCGAAAGGAGATGTTCATCGGAATGGGAGGGTAAAACAAGCCTAACAGGAGACTGAGCCAAAGGGGGGGAAGGAGATGAGGGTGAATCCAAACCTGAGGGGGGAAGATCACGCGCCGCCGCACGCCGAGCCGCCCGATCCACCACGCGCTCGCCACAGTTGGAGGCGCGGCTACTCTTGCGAGCGGTCGAGGCAGGAGAGCGCACATGGACCGGAGGGGCCCGACCAGGGGAAGCCGCTGCCGAAGAAGGGACCGAAGCCGCCCCCAGGTCCGCCTCCAGACGGCGGCAGAGCCCAGCCGCCGACTGCCTGGAGTCCCCCGAGGCCCGGCTCTTCGCGGAAAACTTCTTCACCGAGGACTTCTTCCTTTTCTTGGCCGCCGAAGGTCCCACTGGAGGTAGATCTTCAATGCCGGACAGCGAGGGGGAGGTGGGGCGCACGGGCATGTTGGAGCAGGCCCCCGACAAGGGGGTGCCCTTCGAAGCAGCCGCGGCCGCAGGACCAGCCACCATACCAGGCACCGAGCCCTGAACCCCACCTCCCGCCGGAGCCGAAGCATAGTCCTTCATCAGCTCCTGCTCAGCAGGAGAAAGCCCATCCCACGCAGACTGGGTGAATCAGGGATCCATGCCATTCAGCGAGTCCTCAGGACCCCCCCACCCTCCCGGCTCTTGTCATCGTCACCCGAGGCCGGGGGAGGAGGGGGGGGAGGAGGAGCGACCGCACCAGGAGCACCTTCCACCCGAACTCGAAGACGAAAGCCACCAGCCACCGGGAAGACATCAACGGAACCACGGATGCAGATCGGATCAACACACCACACACGAAGGCTAGCAGGACCCAGAACCGACAGCGAAGCAAGATCGACCTCAATAGGTTTCCTGATAAGCACCCCAAAAGCCATCAAGAAGGACGCGGTGCGCAAGCTGGGAGGCACATCATCAACGAGCACCCAGACATTAGACAGAGGAGATATGGTCTTGGATCCGTTGGAAGCCGCTTTGACCGATACAACAAGTTGATTCACAGGGAGAGTGAAACTGGTACAGGAAGACATCATGCGAAGACTCTCTTTAGAGGGGAAAGTGGCTGCAAACTCGAAATCAGAAAGCTGACAGATCTGCCAGTCCCAACCCCCTTCATCCCACATATGAAGTTCATCCAAGAGGGCTTGTGAAGAGATACGCTTGTCTTGGACAGTAATGACACCCACGTTGGACAGGGAGGGAATGGGAGCAGCTGCGGGGACTTCCTTGTCCATGGCAAAAAAAGAGCAACCCGGGAGGCCAAACCCAAAATGGACGAAGGAGGGGGGCTTGATCCTACTCTGACAGTCCACCGTTAGGTGTCCATCCTCCCTACAGATGAGACAGAAAGGAGGGTTCTCGCACCGAGACTGGAAATGGCCAGGGCGATGACACGCGAAGCAGGTGAGGATGGGATTAGAAACCTGGGAGTGAGAGGAGTTACGGTTCGCACCACGAGAAGGCGGCGGAGGGAGGATGCCATCTCCAGAAGAACCACCGACGGCACCCGCGCCAGCACCACGTCCCGCTGCAGGGCCAACCGGACACCGGGCCGGGGCCCCAGAGCCACCACGAGGAACGAAGCGGGACGACCCGCCGCCGCCCGCCGCTGGCGCCCGCGGCGGCCCACCCATGGGAGCAAGCGAGGAAGGAGACGAGGAGGGGCCCGAAGATCCCGCCCGGCTCCCCGCGCCGCCTGTTCCCAAGGGTCGACCACATGCACCGGAGCTGCGGGCGCCAAGGACGGAGAAGCCACCGGCCCGGAACCAGACGCACGCGGCGAAGCGGCACCCGCCTCCGACCGCAAAGCCTGGAGCTTGGCGCGGAGCGACGCCTCAAACTCCAGATCCGCAGCGGTGTCGCCAGAGCCGTCCCGCCCCCGCTTGAGGCCGGAGACAGTGTCGCTGGAGGACCCACGGGAGCGGTCCATCGCCACCACCGACGAGAAGGGGAGGAGGAGGGGAGGGGGAGGCTTGGATCTGACAAAGCGGCGGATAGGGAAACAGCGCCGTCGCAGATCAGCAGCGGAGGCAGGAAACCCTAGAAAAGGGGGAACCGACCCCTTCCGGACCCATAAATAGCCGGAGCCAGCCAG
>NC_041380.1:503580044-503587146 GCF_002162155.2 Triticum dicoccoides
GCCGACACAGGCCCACACGGCCCGTCACCGACCAGAGGGACCCGGCCCACGGACCGGGGCACCAACGCAAGACCCGATCCCAGATCTAGGGTTTGCGCCGGCGCCGCCGACGACGTGGAAGGGAGGCACCTGGATGGCGACGAAACGGAGGGCACCGCCACCGAGGAGGATGAGACGGGTGAGGCCATGGCGTCCACCCCCGGGCTCACCAAAGAAGGATCCGCCGCCCAGGGAGCGGCACGCCGGCGCCCACGGCCAACACGACGCCATCCATCCGGGCCCGCATCAAGCGCACACAGTCGGCCCCGACCCCCCGGAGCAAACTTGCGCCGACGGCCCGCCACCAATAACGGAGGCAACCCAACCACCGATGCCGAGCGAGGAGGAGGGGGAGTCTCAGGATCAGAATCGGAGCCAGAGTCGTCGGAATCAAGGGCCCAGAACTTGTTGGCCCGTGGCGCTGCCAGGGCCACCGGACAGGGAGGGGGGAACGCAGGTGGGAGGGGTTCGGGCCCCGCCGCTGGCGGATAGCCCGGAGAGGAGCACGAGGGGAGAAGGGAGCAGGGGAGCGAATCTGACTTGGACGCCGGGGACGAGGGGGAACCGCAAGCCGACGGCGTCCCGCGGGGAGGGAGCGAGGGAGGGGAGGGCATGCTCAATGCGCGTCGAACATGGGCCGCTAATTTCTTCCGATCCAATGGACAGTTTTAGTTTATACTCCAACAACACTGTCATGGAGTATCACTGTTAAACAGCAGGGAGTGCCCTGATCTAGAGGGTAAAATTGGAATAACAAAGGATAGTTAATGTGTTAATTTTTAATCCGTCAGTAACCGTAATTCTGAATTACACGGGACGACTGGATCATGTGATAAACATTCAGTCACGGCCAGGTTCGGTGGAGCAGGGCCATCACCGTCCCAATGTTAAGTATATGTGTTATGTGTATATTGTGTGTTGGGTCCGCCTTCTAATTTCTTATATAGTTAAGGTCTGTGGCCATCTTTGTACATATATATACATCCCTATACACGAAGAGCAATACATCATGCAATCATAATCTCATACATGGTATCAGTTTCCGGGTTCTAACCCTAGTTTCCGCCGCCGCCGCTCCTCCCTCTCCGTTCCGCGCTACCCCAGCCACGCTCGATCTCGCCTGCTACCCTGCCGAGCCGCTCGCTATGATCTAGCCGTTGCCGCTCACGTACTACCCCGCTGAACCGCTTGCTACAATCCAGCCGCTGCCGCTCATCTGCTACCCCGCTGAGCCGCCGCGCCTCTCCACTTGCCCGCTAGCGTCGCCCGCTATCCACTGCCCACTTACCCGCATCGCTCGACCCACTGCTCGCCAGCCAGCATCGCCTGACTCGCTGCTACTGCCGCGCGCTTCGTCTGCCCAGCCGCGCCGCTGCTTCCTCTCTACCCAGCGCGCCCGATCCCATCGCCCGCCAGCCGTGCCAAACTCCGCTCGCCGCCCGCCAAGCCGAGTCCGCCCGCCAGCTTCCCACCGAGTCCGCCCGCCAGTTGCACCCAATCCTGCCCGCCAGCCGCGCTCGACTCCGCTCGCCAGCTGCACCCGTAACCCGCTCGCCTTCCCAGCCGCTCCACGCGAAGCCCGTAACTCGCTCGATCGCCGGACACCGACCGCCGCTGCCCAGCCGCCGCCGTCGGACAGCGATGGCGTCCACCGGTCCGTCCGCCGCCGTTGCCTTACGGCGCGGCCCCGCCAGCCCGTCCCGACTTGCCGCACGGCTTGGCTCCGCTGCCCCCACTGGCGTACGTCGCCGCCCCACCGCCGGCTCTCTTCGGCCAGTCCATCGTCGCCCCGCCACCGGCGCCGACTTTGCCTGTCGACCCCTTGTTGTTGCGCGGGGCATTCGACGCGCCCGTGTACGGGGCTCCTGGGTACTGGTGGGGGTCGTCAGCAGGCCAACAGGTTTTTCCGGCGGGCCATCCGGCCTACCCGGCGCAGTCGCAGTCAGGGCTGCTTCCCATACCGCCTGGAGAGTACCCATCGCCGTTGCCGAGCAGTGGCTACGACCTCCCCATGGCGTCTCCGTCCCCCTCGTCGGCCCTGCCGTCGGCGCCTTGTGACCCGGTGCTCCTTCCCGCACTGCATGCCGCTTTTATGCCGAACAACTACACCAGAGGTGATGATTGGTACATGGACACCGAGGCTACAGTTCACATGTTTGCTTATCCTAGTAATCTTGCCTCCTTCGCCCCCGTTACCACCGACCTCCGCATCATTGTCGGCGACGGTTCCACACTCCCTATCACACATGTCGGGCACACTTCTTTTCCTTCTAATTCCATGCCTATTACTTTGTCTAACATACTTGTGTCACCTCATCTTATTAAGAACCTTGTTTCCGTTCCTCATTTAACTCGTGAAAATCCTGTTAGTGTTGAATTTGACAAGCTTGGGTTTTGTGTCAAGGACGCTCGAACCAGGATGGTACTTCATCGATGTGACAGCCTCGACGAGCTCTATCCTGTGCATTCGCCGTCCACCTCCACCACCGCACCGGTTGCTCTCTCCGTCGGCGTCGATCTCTCGCACGCTCGTTTGGGTCATCCCAATCCCGTCACACTTCGTCATATTCTTAGGAGTTTCAGTTTCAGTTGTCATAAGATAGAGGATCACACCTGTCATGCATGTCGTGTCGGCAAACATGTTCGTCTCCCATTTAATAACTCCACCACCATAGCTTCTTTTCCTTTTCAATTGATTCATAGCGATGTGTGGACCTCTCTGGTTCCTAGTAATTCGGGCTATTTATATTATCTGGTTATCCTCGATGATTATTCTCATTATGTGTGGACTTTTCCTTTGCACAGAAAGTCGGATGCACTCTCCACTTTGACGCCTTTTTACTCCTATGTTAGCACGCAGTTTGGGCGTCCCATCCTTGCTCTTCAGACTGGCAATGGAAAAGAGTTCTATAACCTTGCTTTCCGCACTTTTCTGTCGCACCACGACACAGTTTTTCGTCTCACATGCCCGTATACTTCCCAGCAGAACGGTCGAGCCGAACGCGTCCTTCGCACTCTGAATGACTGCGTTTGCATGCTCCTGTTCCATGCTAATGTGCCGCCTCGTTTCTGGCCGGATGCACTGGCCACTACTTCTCTTCTCCTTAACCTTCGCCCTTGCCATCCACGGTGGAACTATGCACCTCACCATCTTCTCTCTGGTACGCCCCCATCTTATGATGACTTACGTATTTTCGGGTGCCTTTGCTATCCTAGCACTGTCGACTCCGCTCCTCACAAATTCGCACCTCATTCTGTCGCTTGCATCTTTATCGGCTACCCCTACAACTCCAAGGGATATCGGTGCTACGATCCCGTCTCCCACCGCGTGTTCACTTCTCGGCACGTTTACTTTCATGAGCATGTGTTTCCGTTTCACCAGGTACCCCAGGCTGTTCCTCCCACACCGGTGACGCGGGCTCCTCGACGCCTCTCCCAGGGCGCTCACGCGCCTCTCTTGGGCCGCCCTGGCTTTGAGGCGCGCCTCCCGCATGCGGCGCCTCCTACCGCCGCGGCGCTGGCACCCTCGATGTTGGTGCCCGTGGTCCCCTCGGCGCTCGCGACCCCCCTGCGCCCCGCCCCCCTCGGTGCCCTCGGTCCCCCCGACGCCTGTGGTCGGTCCGGTCACCCGCGCCTGTACGGGCATTTTTCGTCCGAGCTCGCGCTACGCCTCGGATGACTACGTCCATGCGGCATCCACCTCGGAGTCGTCACCGTTACTGTCCTTCGTTCGAGCCGCTCTTAGTGACCCGCTCTGGATGGCCGCGATGCAAGAGAAGTTTGACGCCCTGTTGCGTAACCGGTCGTGGCAGCTTGTTCCCCGTCCCCGGCACGCTAACGTGATTACCGGGAAGTGGGTCTTTAAAAACAAGCTCCATCCTGATGGCACCCTTGATCGCTACAAAGCGCGTTGGTCGTTCGTGGCTTCCGACAGCGTGGTGGCATCGACTTCACCGACACCTTCGCTCCGGTCGTCAAGCCCGGCACGATAAACACGGTTCTCCACCTTGCGGTCTCCCGTGCTTGGTCGGTGCACCAGATGGACGTCTCCAACGCCTTCCTCCATGGTCACCTCGAGGAGCAAGTCTTCTGCTAATAGCCCACCGGGTTTGTGGACCCGGCGCTTCCCGACCACGTGTGCCTGCTTTCGCGGTCCTTGTACGGACTCAAGCAGGCTCCGCGCGCTTGGTACCAGTGCATCGCGGCGTTTCTCCACCAGCTTGGGTTCCGCTCTATCCGCTCGGACACCTCGCTCTTCGCCTATCATCAGGGCTCTGACACGGCCTACTTGCTGCTCTCCTCAGTCAGCTCACGGCTCGTCTTCGTGCTGAGTTCACCATCATGGACTTGGGTACTTTGCACTACTTCCTCGGTGTCGAGGTGGTGCGCCGTCTGGATGGCTTCTCCGTTTATCAGCGGAAGTACGCTCACGAGCTCCTAGAGCGCACCAGCATGCTTAACTGCAAGCCCGCCGCTATGCCTGTTGATACGAAGTCCATGCTTTCTGCCACTGATGGTTCTCCTACTTCGGATGCTGCTTTCTATCGGTGTATCATTGGTGCTCTCCAGTACCTTACTCTGACTCGACCGGAGATCCAGTATGCCGTGCAGTAGGTGTGTCTTCATATGCATGCTCCTCGAGACGTTCACTGGGCTACCGTCAAGCGGATTCTCCGCTATATCCGTGGCACTATGGATCTTGGCGTCACGCTTCACGCCTCCGCCGACACCGTCCTCATCGCCTACTCCGATGCAGACTGGGTGGGCTGCCCTGACACTCGTCGCTCCACTTAGGGCTATTGTGTCTACCTTGGACCCTCACTTATCTCGTGGTCGTCCAAACGGCAGCCTACGGTCTCTCGTTCCGGTGCTGAGGCTGAGTATCGTGCGGTGGCCAATGCCGTTGCCGAGTGTTCGTGGCTTCGCCAGCCGCTTCAGGAGCTCTCTTGTCCTGTTGACCGTGCCACGATGGTCTACCACGACAACGTGTCGGCGGTCTACCTCTCCACTAGC
The DNA here is from genome assembly GCF_002162155.2 of Triticum dicoccoides. NCBI lineage: Eukaryota > Viridiplantae > Streptophyta > Magnoliopsida > Poales > Poaceae > Triticum > Triticum dicoccoides. The sequence continues at coordinate 503,585,097 of NC_041380.1, forward strand.
CCGGTGCATCATCGACAGACCAAGCATATTGAGTTGGATATTCATTTTGTTCGGGAATAGGTGGCCCTTGGCCATATTTGTGTTTTACACGTCCCTACTTCCCAATAATTTGCCGATATCATGACCAAGGGTTTGCCTACATCGTCATTTGAGGAGTTTCGGTCCAGTCTTTGCGTCAGCCGCGGTGCCGCTTCGACTGTGAGGGGTGTTGAGTATATGTGTTATGTGCATATTGTGTATTGGGCACGCCTCCTAGTTCCTTGTATAGTTGAGGTCCGTGGCCCATCTTTTTACATCATATATACGTGCCTATGCATGAAGAGCAATACATCGTACAATCATAATCTCATATAGCCAGAAAGGTGAGGCCCTGCAGATTGGAGCTAGGCTTAGCGGCCAGAGATGCAACGACGGGTGGCCGATGGGTGACAAACAACCTCTCGACGGGGGTGTGACACGCCGACGGCGGCGGCTGAGATGCAGCATGGTTAAAGTACGACAAAGTTTTGCAGCCTCCCTGATTTATTTATTTTTTGTTGCGGGGAGGAAGAAGATGATTGACGCTACGTGCGCGCAAACAGGAAGGACGGTTTCATATTACCCCGGATCACCAGAGTAGATGAAGGAAATGCAATTAGTCAAAAATTAGACACGGAAAAGACTAAACTACCCTATCAAAGGAACGTACAGATTTACTCGGTACTCCCATCTATGTTTGGTGAGTACCAGGGTATCGTAAAAAACCTCTTGAACATACCAGTATTCATCATGTTCACGGAGCAGCCTACTTCATTATTGGTTAAATTGCTTGCCAAAATCACAGCACGCAAAGCGCATTAGCGCGCGAAGACATCAACATCAGCAGAAGTTGGCGATCAGTTTGTAATGGTGTCATAGGTGTGAGGCTCATTAGCAGATTATTGTGTGATCCACGCACAACAGACGATGCAGCTGCTGGCACTATTTAAATATAAAACTTTCTGTAGAGGAAAATTCTAAAACTTTCTGTAGAGAGAAATGTGTAATTATGCATATAACTTTCAGCATTCTTTTTACACAAAAGACAACTTTCCCCTGCTTAAATGGAATCAGGGTTTGAACTTTGAAAAGCAAAAAACATCCATAGCATGGCTATAAAAAATAGAGACAGTTAATTAACAAGATATAACACAAACTCTTCCATCAGCCATCAAACTCACACCACTATCCCGTCATCCATCCAACATGGAAACCAAACGAAAGCCACCAACACCAAAACAGCAATCTAAACTTCTTCAATTCTTGAGACTTCTGCTTCCTCATTGCCATGTCCAGCTTCATCACTTGATGCTTCAGCCACAACACCAGCCACCGCTGAAGAAAGAAACAATCATGGAAGAACACGCAGTCAGTATGCTATGAAAGCATCTTAGTGTCTGCTGATTACACATTCACTATGTTTTATTTGTGCCAATGACTGAAATATATTAGGAGTAAACATATATTCCCAAATCACAACTATACATGCATATAAAAATACACTTCTTCTTTGGTACAACCCCCCCTAAATACAACAACGGCTGAGATCGCTCCGTACCCCTTCGTTAAAAAGGGTAGGATCGTCTCATCACAAAAAAGCCGCCGCCCGCGCGACGGGGCTGTACCCGCGTCCGGTCCTGTACGGCGACTGCCCGTACATGCGTCAGCCCGTCTACGTGTCGTGTCGGGCCGTCTATGTACGACGACGTCCAGTTGTGGTCAAAGGAAAATAGACACGACACGATCTGTCGAGGGACGGTTGCGTGGCGTCGTGGCATCGGTCAAGGGACGGTTCCCGAGGCGGTCGCCGCCCCCGATGCGCCATTAAGGCCGACGTTAAGCCGGTGCGTCGGTCACCTACCGCCGCCCCACCCGTCCTTAAACACCCCCTCTCCCGTCTGACTCCCCCACCCCCACTCACCTCACCCACCGACGCCATCCACCAGACGCGCCCTCACTCCACCGACGATGCGTTCCCTTCTCGGCAGTATCCATTTTGTCCGGCAGCAACAGCGGCAGCGGCGGCACTGAC
>NC_041380.1:503587756-503588784 GCF_002162155.2 Triticum dicoccoides
CGGGCGGCTCGTCGTCTGCCCCGCGCCGGCCCCGCCGTCGCCCTCCAGCGGCCACGCCATCCCCAAGCTCCCTCCACCGTCCGATACCCACGCTCGCCGGGCCCGCCGACCCTCCCGCCGGAGCAGTTCGTGTTGCGCGAGGACGGCGACCCTGACGACTGCCCCGTCTACCTCATCGCCCTACGGGCGTCGCAGGCAGAAGCGGCGGCCGCGGAGGCTAGAGAGGCCACGGAGCTGTAGGAGGCACTGGACGCCACGACGGCTATGGCGGCGGCAGCAGAGGCCGCTCATGTGCAGGCGGCGTTGGATGCGGCGACGGCTATGGGTGCGGTGCAGGCGCCGGCGCAGGCGGCTCCGGTGGAGGACGACGCCGTCAAGAGCAGCGATGATGACGACGGTGACAGCGGTGCGGGCGAGATCATGGACCTCGCCGCCTCCGACGACGAGTAGATTATGTTTAGATTAGGTCCTCTTATGTTTAATTAATTTAGATTAGGTCCTCTTATGTTTAATTAAGTTTCGTTATGTTCGAATGTAAAATGAACCGTTTGTCATAATATTTAATGAACTATCCTTATGTTCGAATGAATTTTGGATGAAAATTATTATGAAATATTCTAAAAATGTTTCTGAATTTTGAATCATTTTATAAAATAAAAGTAAGCCAAAAGAAATTTAAATTTAAATTTTGCCTGGAAAATCGAAAGAAAAATAAAAATGATATAAAAGAAAAGAAAAGAAGAGACGAAGAAAGGAAGAGGAAAAAACAAAATTAGAAGGGGGAAATCGTAAATTATTTTGGAAAAGTTAGTATGAAATAATTTTGATTAATAACAGTGTTTTGGATTGCCGGCGGCAAAAACCGTAGAAAATGCAAACAGTCCCAAAATGCACCGAAAATTGGCAAGCATAATTCTCATATAGATAGAAGGCCGTGACGGGTGTGACGTACGCGGGCAGGCATACGACGACGCGCGGGTCGTCAGGTGGGTATTCCTATACCTAATGTGAAATGACCATCCTATCCA
>NC_041380.1:503588988-503591607 GCF_002162155.2 Triticum dicoccoides
GCACTCCCCATAAAAATAAAAAGAAGTTAAGGGGTACCTGGAGCTGGAGGATAGTAGAAGCTAACGTAGGGAAAGAGGGTCCATTTGATATCTGGATGTTGACACAGCTTGCTCGAGAGCATCTTCAAAGGTGATTTCAGTGACTTGAGATCAATTTCATAGGTGCCGAGATTTGTGGTTGCAAAAATGATATCAGTACCCTCCATGGAGCCAACCAACTCAGGTGATACTATGGAATCACTAGCAGGAAGAAGAGTCTCGAGGTCGATGTCTCTCCGTTGTGTCCACGACACAACTCCATCGGGATCCACCTCCCTCCACCAGACGGAGAGGCCGAAAAAGAACAGGTGTGCGATCCCCAGCCTACCGTCTTCCCCCACCATGAGGATAGGATTGTCGCTGGCATCCTGCATCTCCTCCGACAGATGAATCTCCGACAGACAGGAGGTTCCCAGGTCGTACTTGAGAATACTGCAACCTTCAACATCCTGGCCCCGGAAAAGGAGGAAATAGAGCGCGTCTCCTGCGAGCACACTAGGCATGGAGAAATGGATTTCATCCTCAAACGTACCAACATCGGTGACGGCCGAAGAGCTCCAACTACCCGTCTCCGATGAGTACACGGACGCCGTAGCAACCTCTTCTTCCCGGTGAAGGATGACGAAAACGACGCCAAATGGACCGGAATGGCAGTCACCGTGGCGGCAGCTGTCCGCAGCACAGATCACCGAGGCAAACGACCTTGCCTTTTCCGACATTTTAAGGGTGCCAAGCACTGTTTCGCTGCCCGTCATGGGGTCCCAGACGACCAGCAATGGCATATCCTCATCCTCATCGAAGTATCGAAGGAGGACGCGGCCGTGGCGACAATCTTCCACGGTATATTGGTGCTGGGGGTCGGGACCGCGCGCCAGGAAATCCGTGGTGGGGAAGAACTCGATGCTGAGTTCCGGCCAGTCGCGGAGGAAGCCAAGCATGGGAGGTGTTCGGTGGAAGTCGCCGTGGTGGCGACGGAAGGCGTGGCTGGCGAGGAGGTCGCGCCATGGCTTGCAGGCGAGGGAGGAGCGGAGGAGATTACCAGGCTCGTCCTTAGGGAGGCGGATGAGGATCTCCTCGACGAGCTCCTCAATCTCGCCCAGCTCCACCGCCATCGTCGTGTGTGCCTGCGGGCTGCGGCGGCGGAATGTATTTTGGAGGATTTTTTGGTGTTAGGGTTTCGAGTTGGAGAGGATCAAGAGGAGCGAGGAAAAATTCTGGAGGCGCGTCTCACAAGATCTGTCCGCTGACAGTTTTGGTATTTCCTTTTCACACTCCAGTCCTTTAACTGTAACATATTTACCGACATATGCAATTCAGCGGTCCAATGCATCTCGGACAGGCCCACCTTGCTATGGTCGAAAAAAAGTTCTTCCTCTCACTACTCCCTCTATTTCATTTCATGTAGCTCAATTACCAGATTAGGAATATATTTGGACCATTTCTTTTGGGGCTTGGATGTTTTTACCGATGAGCAAACATCCAAAAATGGTATAGTCGACGCCTTGCGTGCAGAAACATGCGTTTTTAATTCACATGCATGCAATGTCCAAGCGCATGATCACTCCCACGCTGTGTTTTGGTTTTCGGTTTGCGTTTTTTCTCGCCCTTGAACGAGATGGCCGAAATTCGGCCATTTCAAAAATTTCGGCAAAATCTCGGACGAAAATACAAAACTAAAATTTGAATTTTAACCCAAATTTAACTGAAATTTAGCCGAAAATTGGCCAAAAAATTTGAAAACAAGCAGAGGAAGAGTATAGCAGTCGAACAACGCTGTGAGTATGAATATAAATATTTACCGAACTAGCTTTGGGTATTAAAAACTCTGCATCTGCCAAAAATCACCATCAGATCCAAAAGTAAACGAATGAAGCATGGACAGGGAGATGTGCTGCAGCGTTGATGTAACACCCCGGATATAACTTTCCCAATTTGTACTCCAACTCTTGCCGTTTCCGGCGTTAAGTTATTTTATTTTCTCGGGTTCGGGTCTTTGTCTCCGTGTGTTCTTATCGTTGTCATGCATCTCATATCATGTCATCATATGCATTGCATTTGCATACGTGTTCATCTCATGCATTCGAGCATTTTCTCCGTTGTCCGTTTTGCATTCCGGCGCTTCGTTCTCCTCCGATGGTCATTTCTAGCTTTCTTTCATGTGTGGGGATTAAACATTTTCGGATTGGACCGAGACTTGCCAAGCGGTCTTGGTTTACTACCGGTAGACCGCCTGTCAAGTTTCGTATCATTTGGACTTTGTTTGATACTCCAACGGTTAACCGAGGGACCGAAAAGGTCTCGTGTGTGTTGCAGCCCAACACCCCTCCAATTTGGCCCAAAACCCACCTAACTCTGCTCCATCACCTAGATCGTTTGATCACGATCGCGTGGCCGAAAACCGTGCCTCGTTTGGACTCTCCTAGCTCCCTCTATGCCTATATATACACCCCCTCCCGAAAATCCGGATCTCCCTCGTCTGAAACCCTAAAAATCACCGCCGCCGCCGGACAAAAATCCCACCGACGGACGTGTCCGCCCCGCTCCCCCCGGCCTGTCTCCGCCAGCCACGTGGCACCCGGC
>NC_041380.1:503592058-503599605 GCF_002162155.2 Triticum dicoccoides
GGACCTTGCCGCCGTTCCTCGTTGGCGTCGACGGCCGCCACCGCCGCCCTTGCCTCCGCCGCCCTGCGCGCCACCACCCGGAGCCGCGCCCGACCCTCACCGGCCACCGCCTCCCCGCCTCTCCGGCGACTCCGCCGCCCTACGCCATCCTCCTCGTCGCCTCCGGCCGCCGCGGCCATCTCCGGCGAGCTTCGGATCCGCCGCCGCTATAGTAGATCGCGCCGGATGAACAGTAAACCCTAGATCCGCGCGGGGTAAATTTCTTCTAAGTCCCGAAATCTCCGATCCAAGTGCCCATGTTCATTGCCTCGTAACTTTGCATCTGTAGCTCCGATTCATGCATATAGCATATTAAAATGTTCACCTCAGAGAGTACATCATTTCATTCCATTGCGTCATTTTCATTTGTGTTCATCTTGATGCCCAAAATGCTGTTAGAAGAGGGCTACTTGAGTTAATTGCCAGATCTGCTACTTCATTTAGAGTTTTGTCATTTTTGCCATGATTAATATGTGCATGATATGCCCTGATGCTCTACATATATTTTGTTAAGGGTTTTATCATCTTTCCAGAGGTGTAACCCATGTATTTTTGTGATGTGTGTGGTGACTAGTGCAAGCTTGCAAAGTGGTGCACTTGGTAATTCTGTTCTCAGGGACTTGGTAATTTCACTAAGTCCTGGATCTGTTTATCTCATGATGCCATATGTTCTTGTTGTTTCCTAGTGATCCGTGCCTCTTTTGAGGATGATTAGTAAGGGAGTTTTATTTATATGGTAGTGCTCTATCCATCCATGTCTTTGTTTGCAATTATGGATCACCCTAGCTTGAGTCAATCAAACTCTACTTTTGCTACTTTGTGAATCTGGGCAGATTGTCAACTTGTTTGCAATTTTGCCAATGATGTTGTAGTTGATCTGTGCATGCTATGTTATTGTTCTTGCCATGTCTAGCTTGCATTTTGTGTATTCATGATGGGTGTATGCTTATCTTATCATGACTTGCACTGTGGTAAGAGCATCGAGCTTGTAAACATGCCTACTTGAGTTATGTTTCAGCATGTGCCAGTTTTCACTAAGTCTGAAAACTGATTATGTTTTTGCGATGTTCACGTGCTTGTTAGTATATTTTATAATCCCTTTTGGCTCAAGGGCACTAAGGGACTTTTGTTAAGCTATTTGAGTAGCTCCACGCCATGTTCTTCTTTGTCATGTTCAGGTCCTGTGGCATGTAGTTTTGTTGCTCCGAAGAGTGCTATCTGATCTGAAATTTTAGACAAGTGTTAATTTTACTAAGTCTGAGATCTGTTTATCATATGCAGTTTTGCCATGCTTGTTTGAACCTGTTAATGGATGAATTGGCCATAGCTCAGTGCTAGACTTTTGTTAAGCATCTCGTATGCAACCCTGCCATGTATTTTGTTATCATGTTTGGGTGCTGTAGCATGTCCATTTGGTTGCATTTAGATGGCTACTTGCTGTAAATCGCAGACCAGTGTCATTTTTGAATCGCTTGCCATTTCCAAACCGTAACTCCGATTCCGGCGTTCTTTATATCGTTTTCAAGCGATTTCATCTCATCTTTCCAGTGGCACACTTGGATTTCCAAGTTGAGGCCAGGTTCTTGCATTTCCTATCATATCGTGCATTATGCATCCCGCATAGCATACCATCTTTGCATCGTGTTGTTTGAGTTTGCACGTGGTTGATTGTGCCCTTGTTGCTTGTTTGTCTTGTTTGGGTAGAGACGGGAGACGAGTTCACTAACGAGGAGCCCGTTGAGTTTGCTTTCGAGGATCCAGTCAACTCTGACAACTTTGCAGGCAAGATGATCATACCCTCGAAATCACTACTATCTTTGCTATGCTAGTTTGCTCGCTCTTTTGCTATGCCAATGCTACGATGCCTACCATTTGCTTTCAAGCCTCCCAAATTGCCATGCCAAACCTTTAACCCACCATGTCCTAGCAAACTATTGTTTGGCTATATTACCGCTTTGCTCAGCCCCTCTTATAGCGTTGCTAGTTGCAGGTGAAGATTGGAGGCCGTTCCTGGTTGGAGCACTTATTTACTTGTTGGGATATCATTATATTACCATGTTATCTTAATGCATCTATATACTTGGTAAAGGGTGGAAGGCTTGGCCTCTCGCCTAGTGTTTTGTTCCACTCTTGCCGCCTTAGTTTCCGTCATATTGGTGTCATGTTCCCGAATTTTGCGTTCTTTACGCGGTTGGGTTATAATGGAAACCCCTTGATAGTTCGACTTGATTAAAACTTTTCCAGCAATGCCCAACCTTGGTTTTACCAGTTGCCACCTAGCCTTTTCTTTCCCTTGGGTTCTGCAGACTCAAGGGTCATCTTATTTTAACCCCCCCGAGCCAGTGCTCCTCTGAGTGTTGGTCCAAACTGTCAGCCGCCGGTGGCTACCAGGGGCAACTATGGGCTGGCCTACCAGAAGTTTAGACAATCTGAGTGTGCCCTGAGAAAGAGATATGTGCAGCTCCTATCGGGATTTGTCGGCACATTCGGGCGGTGTTGCTGGTCTTGTTTTAACCCGTCAAAGTGTCTTGAATAACCGAGATACCGAGTCTGATCGGAACGTCTTGGGAGGAGGTCTATTCCTTCGTTGACCGTGAGAGCTTGTCATGGGCTAAGTTGGGACTCCCCTGCAGGGATTGAACTTTCGAAAGCCGTGCCCGCGGTTATGGGAAGATGAGAATTTGTTAATGTCCGGTTGTAGATAACTTGAACCTTAACTTAATTAAAATGAATCAACCGTGTGTGTTACCGTGATGGCCTCTTCTCGGCGGAGTCCGGAAAGTGGACACGGTGTTGGAGTAATGTTTGCGCAGTTTGCTCTCTAGTTTCTCGCTCGCGCTTTGCCTCCTCTTCTCGCTCTCTTTTGCGAATAAGTTAGCCACCATATATGCTAGTCGCTTGCTGCAGCTCCACACATATTTCCCTTGCCATACCTATAAGCTTAAATAGTCTTGATCGCGAGGGTGCGAGATTGCTGAGTCCCTGTGGCTCACAGATTACTATTACACCAGATGCAGGGCCTGATGATTCCGCTCCAGATGACGCGCTCGAGCTCAAGTGGGAGTTCGACGAGGACTCTCAACGTTACTATGTTTCCTTTCCCGATGATCAGTAGTGGTGCCCAGTTGGGGGTGATTGGGACCGTGTCGCATGTTGGGTTTATCTTCTATTTTGGCGCCGTAGTCGGGCCATGAGTGTTTGGATGATGTAATGTTATTTAAGTACCTTGTTTGACGTGGCGAGTGTAAGCCAACTATGTTATCCCTTTTATTATTCATATTACATGGGATGTTGTGAAGATTGCCTTACTTGCGACATATGCCTTCAATGCGATTATGCCTCTAAGTCGTGCCTCGACACGTGGAAGTTATAGTCGCATCGAGGGTGTTACAAGTTGGTATCAGAGACTTCCCCGACCTTAGGAGCCCTATTGCTTGATCATTTTTAGCGGCCGAGTTGTGTCTAGAAAAAAATGTGTTGAGTCATTTAGGAATTATATATCGGGGAGTTTAGGAATTCTTTTTACTTCCCAGTCTCCTCATTGCTCTGGTAAGGCATCCTGACGTAGAGTTTTGACTCTTCTCTTCTCAAATTTCACTAAAAAAAATTTAGGATCACGCGGGTATCTTGGAATCGTTTCGATGGTTTTATGATGAGAACATTGTCTTGGTGCCTCCTGTCAGGGATTTAGTGGAAGTGTCCCGGGGAGTTGAGCTCTGAGGTGTTGTCATCATAATTTTATCGTTGCAGTTCTGGAATACCTGAGTTTAGTACGCCAACATCAAAAATCTCTTTTATGCAGTTCGTTGGTGAGATAACCTCGACGCCACCCAGTACTGGGGCGGGAGTTCGGGAGTATCGCCATAACTTGTATAACGGATGCTTTTCGAAGGTTGAGGTAGATGGTTTCCGAAGGTTTCTTGGTTATGTGTTGAAGGATGGATACAGCTGGATGTACGATTTGCTAGTTTGGGTGAGATATTATGCTTCCCCTGTATCCTCAACACCTGATTGCATAACCGGAAAGGTTCGGGAGTTTCATAGGTGGGAATTCTTGTAGCTCTAGTTCTTCTTCCACGGATATTGGTTTGAGATTGGGATTTCTTACCGATTATTCGTTCTTGATCCGTACCTTGTTGATTTATTTCTCTACCTTAATTCTACATGGCTTCTCAATTTATGGATAGGTGACCATTTCAAGAGGAATGCATTCGTTCATTTTGTTCGGATGAGAAGACTATATGTTGCAATTTTCATTCCGTTGGATTCAGCCTCAATATTTGTCTATCAATGTGCTAATGGTGGTCAACCTCTTCAGGATGGCTCCTCCAACGCGCACGACTCCGAATCCTGATCCGCCACCACCTCCACCTCCTCCAGAGGCATGGCAAGCTGTGATGGCCGCAACCAATGCAAACACTCAGTTGATCATGCAAATTCTTCAAGAGCGCAATCAAGGCAACCAAGGGAATCAAGGCAACAATCAGAATCACTTTGCTACACTCAACCAGTTCCTTGCTAACGGGCCAAAGACTTTCAGCAATTGTGTTGAGGCAACCGATGCTGATGATTGGCTAGTGGATCTGTGCAAGCATTTCGAGTGCAGTAACGTCAGGCCTGAGGACTTTGTCAAGTTCGCTTCCTTCCAACTCAAAGATCAAGCTGCAGAATGGTTCCAGCAGTACAAGGACTCCAGAGGTGGACGTGTTATCACTTGGGATGAATTCCGTCAAGATTTCCGAGCTCATCATATCCCTCAGAGTGTGGTTAAAAGCAAGCGTGAGGAATTCCGCAACCTGAAGCAAGGCTCTTTGTCTGTCTATGACTACAACAAGTTGTTTCAGAAGCTCGCCCGCTTTGCCAAGCAGGACGTCCCTGATGAGAAGAGCATGATATATCAGTTCAGGGGTGGTCTCAGGGAAGAAATTCAGCTAGCTCTTGTTCTCTTTGAGCCCTTGAGATACGATGAGTTCTACAACATGGCACTGAAGCAAGAGGCTGCTCAGTTGAGGTGCGATGCTTCCAAGAAGCGAGTCAGAGATGTTACTCCTTCTTCCTCTACTCAAGTGGCCAAGTAGCAGAAGTATTGGCTTCCTCCTCCTCCGTTCCGTCAGCCGTATCAACAGAAGAGCAAAGGCGGCAGTGGTTCTTCCCACCCACCCAACCCTGGCTTTCAGAACAAGACTTCATCTCAAGCTCCAAGATTGAGTGCTCCGTATCACTGCCCGCTTTTATAGGTCACGTGCAACAAGTGCCAATAGAAGGGACACTATGCCAACAAGTGTCTCAACCAGAGGCGTCTTCCTCCTCCTCCTCCTGTCAGATCGGCAAGTACAGCTGTGGTCAAGTATAACCCCAAGTACGCCAAGGTCAATATGGTGAATGCAGATCAGGCAGAGGATTCGTCAGATGTGATCATGGGTAACCTTCCTGTTAATGATGTCCCTGCAATAGTTCTTTTTGACACTGGTGCATCGCATTGTTTTATCTCGAGACCTTTTGCATCTAAGCATGGGTGGTTTTATCAAGTTATGCATAAGCCATTAGCAGTTGTCTCTCCGGGTAGATGCTTTCTTGCTAACTACGAAGTTCCGGATATTTCTATCTCGATGGGTGATCTCAAGTTTCTGGCTTCTCCAATGATCCTTGGTAACTCGGATATTGATCTTATTCTCGGATGGATTGGCTTTCTAAGCACAAGGCTCAGCTTGATTGTGCAGCCAGGCAGATTCAGTTGACTCATTCGTTTGAGGATGTAATTGTCTTTGCCGCTCGTGATAATACAATCCGTCTGTTCTCTCTCAATGAGAAGGGTGAACTTGATGCCATCTCTCAAATTCCAGTCGTTTGCGAATATCAAGACGTCTTTCCAGAAGAGCTCCCAGGAATGCCTCCGCACCGGCCAGTTGAATTCATTATTGATCTTGAGCCTGGCACGGAACCTGTGTGCAAACGTCCTTACAAGCTCGGACCTGAAGAGCTGAAGGAGCTGAAGAAGCAACTCGATATTCAAGAGAAAATGGGTCTCATCCGGCCTAGTTCTTCTCCGTGGGGTTGTGGTGTTCTTTTTGTGAAGAAGAAGGATGGAACGGACCGACTTTGTGTTGATTACCGTCCATTGAACAGGAAGACCATCAAGAACAAATACCCACTTCCCAACATCAATGAGCTGTTCGAACAACTCAAAGGTGCCCAAGTATTCTCCAAGCTTGATCTCCGTATGGGTTATCATCAGATTCGTATCCGTGAGCAAGATATTCCCAAGACGGCTTTCAGGACAAGCTATGGTTCATATGAATACATTGTCATGTCTTTTGGCCTCGTCAACGCTCCTCTAACGTTCTCTCGCATGATGAACTTCATCTTCAACGCCTACACCAATGACTTCGTTTTGGTCTATCTCGACGACATTCTGGTTTTCTCCAAGAACAAGGAAGATCATGCCAAGCACTTGCGTTTGGTTCTTGATAAGCTCAGGGAACATCAGTTCTATGCCAAGTTCTCCAAGTGTGAATTTTGGCTCAATGAGGTTCTTTATCTTGGTCATATCATCTCTGCCAAGGGCATTACCGTGAATCCTGAGAAGGTGTCTGCAATTATGAATTGGGAACCTCCTCAGAACATGAAGCAACTCCGTAGCTTCCTCGGTCTCGCAAGCTATTGCAGAAGATTCGTTGAAAACTTTTCTAAGATCGCGAAGCCTCTCTCAAATCTTCTTCAGAAGCATGTCAAGTACGTTTGGTCTCTGGAGTGTGACATTGCTTTCAACACTTTGAAAGAGAAATTGATCACTGCTCCAGTTCTGACTCCGCCTGATGAATCCAAGCCGTATGAGGTCTTTTGTGATGCCTCTCTCCAAGGTCTTGGCGCAGTATTGATGCAAGAGAAGAAAGTTGTTGCTTATACCTCTCGCTAGTTGAAGCCTAATGAGAAGAACTACCCCACTCATGATCTCGAGTTGGCGGCAGTTGTGCATGCTCTTTTGACTTGGAGACATCTCCTATTGGGAAGAAAAGTGGACATTTTCACTGATCACAAGAGCCTCAAGTACATCTTCACTCAGCCTAATCTCAACCTCAGGCAAACTCGATGGGTCGAAATGATTCAAGAGTATAATCCGAGTATCGAGTATACTCCAGGCAAGGCCAATGTGATTGCTGACGCATTGAGCAGGAAAGCGTACTGCAACAGTCTGATTCTCAAGCCTTATCAACCCGAGCTTTGTGAAGCTTTCCGCAAACTTAATCTGCAAGTTGTTCCTCAAGGTTTCCTCGCCAACCTTCAAGTCTCTCCTACCTTGGAAGACCAGATTCGCCAAGCCCAGCTTCTTGATGCTATGGTGAAAAAGGTGAAGATTGGGATTGCTAAGAGTCAACCCAAGTACAAGTGCTACCGCCTTGATGACAAGGACACTCTCTTCTTCGAGGATCGTATTGTGGTACCCAAAGGTGACCTCCGTAAAGTGATCATGAACGAGGCTCACAATTCTCTCCTCTCCATCCACCCTG
>NC_041380.1:503600077-503600963 GCF_002162155.2 Triticum dicoccoides
CACTTCAGCTCAATTGGCAGAACTCTATACCTCTCGTATTGTCTCTCTGCATGGTATTCCATAAGTGATCTCTTCAGACTGTGGCAACATCTTTACCTCAAAGTTTTGGGATTCTTTTCAGAAGGCCATGGGCACCAACATCCGCTTCAGCACAGCTTTCCATCCTCAAACTAGCGGTCAAGTGGAGCGTGTCAATCAGATTCTTGAAGATATGCTCAGGGCTTGTGTGATCTCCTTCGGCATGAAATGGGAGGATTGTCTTCCTTATGCTGAATTCTCCTACAACAACAGTTTTCAAGCAAGTTTGGGCAAGGCCCCATTTGAAATTCTGTATGGCAGAAAGTGCCGTACCCCTCTCAACTGGTCTGAAACCGGTGAACGTCAGCTGCTGGGTAATGACTTAATCACAGAGGTAGAGGTAATGTGCAAAGTCATTCGTGATAACCTCAAAGCAGCCCAATCCTGCCAGAAGAGCTACTATGATAGTAAGCACCGTGATTTGGCTTTCGAGATCGGAGATCATGTTTACCTCTACGTCTCTCCTATGAAAGGTACTCGCCGCTTCGGTATCAAAGGGAAGCTTGCCTCTAGATACGTGGGACCTTTCAAGATTGTCAGCAAGAGAGGCGATCTCGCCTATCAACTCGAGCTTCCTTCAAACTTTGCAAATGTTCATGACGTGTTCCATGTCTCTCAGCTCCAAAAGTGCTTCAAGACTCCTGACCGCACCGTCAACTTCGAGGACATTAAGCTCCAAGAAGATCTCTCTTATCGTGAGCACCCAGTTGCTATTCTTGAAGAGACTGAACGCAAGACTCGCAACAAGTCAATCAAATTTCTCAAAGTCAAGTGGTCACACCATTCCGACCGTGAAGCTACCTGGGAA
>NC_041380.1:503602060-503604171 GCF_002162155.2 Triticum dicoccoides
TGCAATGTATTTTTGTGATGTGTGTGGTGACTAGTGCAAGCTTGCAAAGTGGTGCACTTGGTAATTCTGTTTTCAGGGACTTGGTAATTTCACTAAGTCCTGGATCTGTTTATCTCATGATGCCATATGTTCTTGTTGTTTCCTAGTGATCCGTGCCTCTTTTGAGGATGATCAGTAAGGGAGTTTTATTTATATGGTAATGCTTTATCCATCCATGTCTTTGTTTGCAATTATGGATCACCCTAGCTTGAGTCAATCAAGCTCTACTTTTGCTACTTTGTGAATCTGGGTAGATTGTCAACTTGTTTGCAATTTTGCCGATGATGTTGTAGTTGATCCGTGCATGCTATGTTATTGTTCTTGCCATGTATAGCTTGCATTTTGTGTATTCTTGATGGGTGTATGCTTAGCTTATCATGACTTGCACTATGGTGAGAGCATCGAGCTCGTAAACATGCCTACTTGAGTTATGTTTCAGCATGTGCCAGTTTTCACTGTCTGAAAACTGATTATGTTTTTGCGATGTTCGCGTGCTTGTTAGTATATTTTTTGATCCCTTTTGGCTCAAGGGAACTAAGGGACTTTTGTTAAGCTATTTGAGTAGCTCCATGCCATGTTCTTCTTTGTCATGTTCAGGTCCCGTGGCATGTAGTTTTGTTGCTCCGAAGAGTGCTTTCTGATCTGAAATTTCAGACAAGTGTTAATTTCACTAAGTCTGAGATCTGTTTATCATATGTAGTTTTGCCATGCTTGTTTGAACCTGTTAATGGATGAATTGGCCGTAGCTCAGTGCTAGACTTTTGTTAAGCATCTTGTATGCAACCCTGCCATGTATTTTGTTGTCATATTTGGGTGCTGTACCATGTCTATTTCGTTGCATTTAGATGGCTACTTGCCATAAATCGCAGACCGGTGTCATTTTTGAATCGCTTGCCATTTCCAAACCGTAACTCCGATTCCGGTGTTCTTTATATCGTTTTCAAGCGATTTCATCTCATCTTTCCAGTGGCACACTTGGATTTCCATGTTGAGGTCAGGTTCTTGCATTTCCTGTCATATCGTGCATTATGCATCCCGCATCGCATCACGCATAGCATACCATCTTTGCATCGTGTTGTTTGAGTTTGCACGTGGTTGATTGTGCCCTTGTTGCTTGTTTGTCTTGTTTGGGTAGAGCCGGAAGACGAGTTCGCTAACGAGGAGCCCGTTGAGTTTGCTTTCGAGGATCTAGTCAACTTTGACAACTTTGCAGGCAAGATGGTCATACCCTCGAAATCACTGTGCAATTTTCATTCCGTTGGATTCAGCCTCAATATTTGTCTATCAATGTGCTAATGGTGGTCAACCTCTTCAGGATGGCTCCTCCAACGCGCACGACTCCGAATCCTGATCCGCCACCACCTCCACCTCCTCCAGAGGCATGGCAAGCTGTGATGGCCGCAACCAATGCAAACACTCAGTTGATCATGCAAATTCTTCAAGAGCGTAATCAAGGCAACCAAGGGAATCAAGGCAACAATCAGAATCACTTTGCTACACTCAACCAGTTCCTTGCTAACGGGCCAAAGACTTTCAGCAATTGTGTTGAGGCAACCGATGCTGACGATTGGCTAGTGGATCTGTGCAAGCATTTCGAGTGCAGTAACGTCAGGCCTGAGGACTTTGTCAAGTTCGCTTCCTTCCAACTCAAAGATCAAGCTGCAGAATGGTTCCAGCAGTACAAGGACTCCAGAGGTGGACGTGTTATCACTTGGGATGAATTCCGTCAAGATTTCCGAGCTCATCATATCCCTCAGAGTGTGGTTAAAAGCAAGCGTGAGGAATTCCGCAACCTGAAGCAAGGCTCTTTGTCTGTCTATGACTACAACAAGTTGTTTCAGAAGCTCGCCCGCTTTGCCAAGCAGGACGTCCCTGATGAGAAGAGCATGATATATCAGTTCAGGGGTGGTCTCAGGGAAGAAATTCAGCTAGCTCTTGTTCTCTTTGAGCCCTTGAGATACGATGAGTTCTACAACATGGCACTGAAGCAAGAGGCTGCTCAGTTGAGGTGCGATGCTTCCAAGAAGCGAGTCAGAGATGTTACTCCTTCTTCCTCTACTCAAGTGGCCAAG
>NC_041380.1:503604188-503608688 GCF_002162155.2 Triticum dicoccoides
CCGTGAATCCTGAGAAGGTGTCTGCAATTATGAATTGGGAACCTCCTCAGAACATGAAGCAACTCCGTAGCTTCCTCGGTCTCGCAAGCTATTGCAGAAGATTCGTTGAAAACTTTTCTAAGATCGCGAAGCCTCTCTCAAATCTTCTTCAGAAGCATGTCAAGTACGTTTGGTCTCTGGAGTGTGACATTGCTTTCAACACTTTGAAAGAGAAATTGATCACTGCTCCAGTTCTGACTCCGCCTGATGAATCCAAGCCGTATGAGGTCTTTTGTGATGCCTCTCTCCAAGGTCTTGGCGCAGTATTGATGCAAGAGAAGAAAGTTGTTGCTTATACCTCTCGCTAGTTGAAGCCTAATGAGAAGAACTACCCCACTCATGATCTCGAGTTGGCGGCAGTTGTGCATGCTCTTTTGACTTGGAGACATCTCCTATTGGGAAGAAAAGTGGACATTTTCACTGATCACAAGAGCCTCAAGTACATCTTCACTCAGCCTAATCTCAACCTCAGGCAAACTCGATGGGTCGAAATGATTCAAGAGTATAATCCGAGTATCGAGTATACTCCAGGCAAGGCCAATGTGATTGCTGACGCATTGAGCAGGAAAGCGTACTGCAACAGTCTGATTCTCAAGCCTTATCAACCCGAGCTTTGTGAAGCTTTCCGCAAACTTAATCTGCAAGTTGTTCCTCAAGGTTTCCTCGCCAACCTTCAAGTCTCTCCTACCTTGGAAGACCAGATTCGCCAAGCCCAGCTTCTTGATGCTATGGTGAAAAAGGTGAAGATTGGGATTGCTAAGAGTCAACCCAAGTACAAGTGCTACCGCCTTGATGACAAGGACACTCTCTTCTTCGAGGATCGTATTGTGGTACCCAAAGGTGACCTCCGTAAAGTGATCATGAACGAGGCTCACAATTCTCTCCTCTCCATCCACCCTGGGAGCACGAAGATGTATCAGGACCTCAAGCAAGCTTATTGGTGGACTCGAATGAAGCGCGAAATTGCTCAATTCGTGAATGAATGTGATGTCTGCAGAAGAGTGAAGGCAGAACACCAAAGGCCAGCAGGTCTCCTCCAACCTCTTGCCATTCCAGAATGGAAGTTTGACCACATTGAAATGGACTTCGTGACTGGATTTCCAAAGTCCAAGCGTGGCAATGATGCTATATTCGTTGTCATCGACAAACTCACCAAAGTGGCTCACTTTCTGCCTATCAAAGAGTCGAGCACTTCAGCTCAATTGGCAGAACTCTATACCTCTCGTATTGTCTCTCTGCATGGTATTCCATAAGTGATCTCTTCAGACTGTGGCAACATCTTTACCTCAAAGTTTTGGGATTCTTTTCAGAAGGCCATGGGCACCAACATCCGCTTCAGCACAGCTTTCCATCCTCAAACTAGCGGTCAAGTGGAGCGTGTCAATCAGATTCTTGAAGATATGCTCAGGGCTTGTGTGATCTCCTTCGGCATGAAATGGGAGGATTGTCTTCCTTATGCTGAATTCTCCTACAACAACAGTTTTCAAGCAAGTTTGGGCAAGGCCCCATTTGAAATTCTGTATGGCAGAAAGTGCCGTACCCCTCTCAACTGGTCTGAAACCGGTGAACGTCAGCTGCTGGGTAATGACTTAATCACAGAGGTAGAGGTAATGTGCAAAGTCATTCGTGATAACCTCAAAGCAGCCCAATCCTGCCAGAAGAGCTACTATGATAGTAAGCACCGTGATTTGGCTTTCGAGATCGGAGATCATGTTTACCTCTACGTCTCTCCTATGAAAGGTACTCGCCGCTTCGGTATCAAAGGGAAGCTTGCCTCTAGATACGTGGGACCTTTCAAGATTGTCAGCAAGAGAGGCGATCTCGCCTATCAACTCGAGCTTCCTTCAAACTTTGCAAATGTTCATGACGTGTTCCATGTCTCTCAGCTCCAAAAGTGCTTCAAGACTCCTGACCGCACCGTCAACTTCGAGGACATTAAGCTCCAAGAAGATCTCTCTTATCGTGAGCACCCAGTTGCTATTCTTGAAGAGACTGAACGCAAGACTCGCAACAAGTCAATCAAATTTCTCAAAGTCAAGTGGTCACACCATTCCGACCGTGAAGCTACCTGGGAATGCGAGGATCACCTCCGTTCTGAGTACCCGACGTTCTTTCAGTCCTAGATCTCGGGACGAGATCCTTTCGTAGTGGTGGAGTGTTGTAACACCCCGGATATAACTTTCCCAATTTGTACTCCAACTCTTGCCGTTTCCGGCGTTAAGTTATTTTATTTTCTCAGGTTCGGGTCTTTGTCTCCGTGTGTTGTTATCGTTGTCATGCATCTCATATCATGTCATCATGTGCATTGCATTTGCATACATGTTCATCTCATGCATTCGAGCATTTTCCCCGTTGTCCATTTTGCATTCCGGCGCTTCGTTCTCCTACGATGGTCATTTCTAGCTTTCTTTCGTGTGTGGGGATTAAACATTTCCGGATTGTACCGAGACTTTCCAAGCGGACTTGGTTTACTACCGGTAGACCGCCTGTCAAGTTTTGTATCATTTGGACATCGTTTGATACTCCAACGGTTAACCGAGGGACCGAAAAGGTCTCGTGTGTGTTGCAGCCCAACACCCCTCCAATTTGGCCCAAAACCCACCTAACTCTGCTCCATCACCTAGATCGTTCGATCACGATCACGTGGCCGAAAACCGCACCTCGTTTGGACTCTCCTAGCTCCCTCTATGCCTATATATACACCCCCTCCCGAAAATCCGGATCTCCCTCGTCTGAAACCCTAAAAATCCCCTCGCTGCCGCCGGACAAAAATCCCACCGACGGACGTGTCCACCCCGCTCCCCCCGGCCTGTCTCCGCTCGCCACGTGGTACCCGGCCACCGCCGCCGCTGCGCCCGCACGGGCCCGAGGCCGGCCCTCCCGCGCCGCCTCCCGAGCCGCCGCTCCCGCGCCCGCCGCCGCCTTCTCCTCCCGAGCCGGCGACCCGGTCCGCCGCCTCCGCCGCGGTCCCGCCCGGCCGGACCTCGCCGCCGTTCCTCGTCGGCGTCGACGGCCGCCACCGCCGCCCTTGCCTCCACCGCCTCGCGCGCCACCACCCGGCGCCGCGCCCAACCCTCACCGGCCGCCGCCTCCCCGCCTCTCCATCGACTCCGCCGCCCTCCACCGTCCTCCTCGTCGCCTCCGGCCGCCTTCGGCCGCCGCGGCCATCTCCGGCGAGCTTCGGATCCGCCGCCGCTACAGTAGATCGCGCCGGATGAACAGTAAACCCTAGATCCGCGCGGGGTAAATTTCTTCTAAGTCCCGAAATCTCCGATCCAAGTGCCCATGTTCATGGCCTTGTTACTTTGCATCCGTAGCTCCGATTCATGCATATAGCATATCAAAATATTCGCCTCAGATAGTACATCATTTCATTGCATTGCATCATTTTCATTTGAGTTCATCTTGATGCCCAAAATGCTGTTAGAAGAGGGAAACTTGAGTTAATTGCCAGATCTGCTACTCCATTTAGAGTTTTGTCATTTTTGCCATGATTAATATGTGCATGATATGCCCTGATACTCTACATATGTTTTGTTAAGGGTTTTGTCATCTTTCCAGAGCTGCAATGTATTTTTGTGATGTGTGTGGTGACTAGTGCAAGCTTGCAAAGTGGTGCACTTGGTAATTCTGTTTTCAGGGACTTGGTAATTTCACTAAGTCCTGGATCTGTTTATCTCATGATGCCATATGTTCTTGTTGTTTCCTAGTGATCCGTGCCTCTTTTGAGGATGATCAGTAAGGGAGTTTTATTTATATGGTAATGCTTTATCCATCCATGTCTTTGTTTGCAATTATGGATCACCCTAGCTTGAGTCAATCAAGCTCTACTTTTGCTACTTTGTGAATCTGGGTAGATTGTCAACTTGTTTGCAATTTTGCCGATGATGTTGTAGTTGATCCGTGCATGCTATGTTATTGTTCTTGCCATGTATAGCTTGCATTTTGTGTATTCTTGATGGGTGTATGCTTAGCTTATCATGACTTGCACTATGGTGAGAGCATCGAGCTCGTAAACATGCCTACTTGAGTTATGTTTCAGCATGTGCCAGTTTTCACTGTCTGAAAACTGATTATGTTTTTGCGATGTTCGCGTGCTTGTTAGTATATTTTTTGATCCCTTTTGGCTCAAGGGAACTAAGGGACTTTTGTTAAGCTATTTGAGTAGCTCCATGCCATGTTCTTCTTTGTCATGTTCAGGTCCCGTGGCATGTAGTTTTGTTGCTCCGAAGAGTGCTTTCTGATCTGAAATTTCAGACAAGTGTTAATTTCACTAAGTCTGAGATCTGTTTATCATATGTAGTTTTGCCATGCTTGTTTGAACCTGTTAATGGATGAATTGGCCGTAGCTCAGTGCTAGACTTTTGTTAAGCATCTTGTATGCAACCCTGCCATGTATTTTGTTGTCATATTTGGGTGCTGTACCATGTCTATTTCGTTGCATTTAGATGGCTACTTGCC
>NC_041380.1:503608698-503611038 GCF_002162155.2 Triticum dicoccoides
GGCTTTCAGAACAAGACTTCATCTCAAGCTCCAAGATTGAGTGCTCCGTATCACTGCCCGCTTTTATAGGTCACGTGCAACAAGTGCCAATAGAAGGGACACTATGCCAACAAGTGTCTCAACCAGAGGCGTCTTCCTCCTCCTCCTCCTGTCAGATCGGCAAGTACAGCTGTGGTCAAGTATAACCCCAAGTACGCCAAGGTCAATATGGTGAATGCAGATCAGGCAGAGGATTCGTCAGATGTGATCATGGGTAACCTTCCTGTTAATGATGTCCCTGCAATAGTTCTTTTTGACACTGGTGCATCGCATTGTTTTATCTCGAGACCTTTTGCATCTAAGCATGGGTGGTTTTATCAAGTTATGCATAAGCCATTAGCAGTTGTCTCTCCGGGTAGATGCTTTCTTGCTAACTATGAAGTTCCGGATATTTCTATCTCGATGGGTGATCTCAAGTTTCTGGCTTCTCCAATGATCCTTGGTAACTCGGATATTGATCTTATTCTCGGATGGATTGGCTTTCTAAGCACAAGGCTCAGCTTGATTGTGCAGCCAGGCAGATTCAGTTGACTCATTCGTTTGAGGATGTAATTGTCTTTGCCGCTCGTGATAATACAATCCGTCTGTTCTCTCTCAATGAGAAGGGTGAACTTGATGCCATCTCTCAAATTCCAGTCGTTTGCGAATATCAAGACGTCTTTCCAGAAGAGCTCCCAGGAATGCCTCCGCACCGGCCAGTTGAATTCGTTATTGATCTTGAGCCTGGCACGGAACCTGTGTGCAAACGTCCTTACAAGCTCGGACCTGAAGAGCTGAAGGAGCTGAAGAAGCAACTCGATATTCAAGAGAAAATGGGTCTCATCCGGCCTAGTTCTTCTCCGTGGGGTTGTGGTGTTCTTTTTGTGAAGAAGAAGGATGGAACGGACCGACTTTGTGTTGATTACCGTCCATTGAACAGGAAGACCATCAAGAACAAATACCCACTTCCCAACATCAATGAGCTGTTCGAACAACTCAAAGGTGCCCAAGTATTCTCCAAGCTTGATCTCCGTATGGGTTATCATCAGATTCGTATCCGTGAGCAAGATATTCCCAAGACGGCTTTCAGGACAAGCTATGGTTCATATGAATACATTGTCATGTCTTTTGGCCTCGTCAACGCTACTCTAACGTTCTCTCGCATGATGAACTTCATCTTCAACGCCTACACCAATGACTTCGTTTTGGTCTATCTCGACGACATTCTGGTTTTCTCCAAGAACAAGGAAGATCATGCCAAGCACTTGCGTTTGGTTCTTGATAAGCTCAGGGAACATCAGTTCTATGCCAAGTTCTCCAAGTGTGAATTTTGGCTCGATGAGGTTCTTTATCTTGGTCATATCATCTCTGCCAAGGGCATTGCCGTGAATCCTGAGAAGGTGTCTGCAATTATGAATTGGGAACCTCCTCAGAACATGAAGCAACTCCGTAGCTTCCTCGGTCTCGCAAGCTATTGCAGAAGATTCGTTGAAAACTTTTCTAAGATCGCGAAGCCTCTCTCAAATCTTCTTCAGAAGCATGTCAAGTACGTTTGGTCTCTGGAGTGTGACATTGCTTTCAACACTTTGAAAGAGAAATTGATCACTGCTCCAGTTCTGACTCCGCCTGATGAATCCAAGCCGTATGAGGTCTTTTGTGATGCCTCTCTCCAAGGTCTTGGCGCAGTATTGATGCAAGAGAAGAAAGTTGTTGCTTATACCTCTCGCTAGTTGAAGCCTAATGAGAAGAACTACCCCACTCATGATCTCGAGTTGGCGGCAGTTGTGCATGCTCTTTTGACTTGGAGACATCTCCTATTGGGAAGAAAAGTGGACATTTTCACTGATCACAAGAGCCTCAAGTACATCTTCACTCAGCCTAATCTCAACCTCAGGCAAACTCGATGGGTCGAAATGATTCAAGAGTATAATCCGAGTATCGAGTATACTCCAGGCAAGGCCAATGTGATTGCTGACGCATTGAGCAGGAAAGCGTACTGCAACAGTCTGATTCTCAAGCCTTATCAACCCGAGCTTTGTGAAGCTTTCCGCAAACTTAATCTGCAAGTTGTTCCTCAAGGTTTCCTCGCCAACCTTCAAGTCTCTCCTACCTTGGAAGACCAGATTCGCCAAGCCCAGCTTCTTGATGCTATGGTGAAAAAGGTGAAGATTGGGATTGCTAAGAGTCAACCCAAGTACAAGTGCTACCGCCTTGATGACAAGGACACTCTCTTCTTCGAGGATCGTATTGTGGTACCCAAAGGTGACC
Source organism: Triticum dicoccoides (assembly GCF_002162155.2). NCBI lineage: Eukaryota > Viridiplantae > Streptophyta > Magnoliopsida > Poales > Poaceae > Triticum > Triticum dicoccoides. The sequence continues at coordinate 503,610,985 of NC_041380.1, forward strand.
TCCGTAAAGTGATCATGAACGAGGCTCACAATTCTCTCCTCTCCATCCACCCTG
>NC_041380.1:503613381-503656323 GCF_002162155.2 Triticum dicoccoides
TCGGCGTCGACGGCCGCCACCGCCGCCCTTGCCTCCACCGCCTCGCGCGCCACCACCCGGCGCCGCGCCCGACCCTCACCGGCCGCCGCCTCCCCGCCTCTCCATCGACTCCGCCGCCCTCCACCGTCCTCCTCGTCGCCTCCGGCCGCCTTCGGCCGCCGCGGCCATCTCCGGCGAGCTTCGGATCCGCCGCCGCTACAGTAGATCGCGCCGGATGAACAGTAAACCCTAGATCCGCGCGGGGTAAATTTCTTCTAAGTCCCGAAATCTCCGATCCAAGTGCCCATGTTCATGGCCTTGTTACTTTGCATCCGTAGCTCCGATTCATGCATATAGCATATCAAAATATTCGCCTCAGATAGTACATCATTTCATTGCATTGCATCATTTTCATTTGAGTTCATCTTGATGCCCAAAATGCTGTTAGAAGAGGGAAACTTGAGTTAATTGCCAGATTTGCTACTCCATTTAGAGTTTTGTCATTTTTGCCATGATTAATATGTGCATGATATGCCCTGATACTCTACATATGTTTTGTTAAGGGTTTTGTCATCTTTCCAGAGGTGCAATGTATTTTTGTGATGTGTGTGGTGACTAGTGCAAGCTTGCAAAGTGGTGCACTTGGTAATTCTGTTTTCAGGGACTTGGTAATTTCACTAAGTCCTGGATCTGTTTATCTCATGATGCCATATGTTCTTGTTGTTTCCTAGTGATCCGTGCCTCTTTTGAGGATGATCAGTAAGGGAGTTTTATTTATATGGTAATGCTTTATCCATCCATGTCTTTGTTTGCAATTATGGATCACCCTAGCTTGAGTCAATCAAGCTCTACTTTTGCTACTTTGTGAATCTGGGTAGATTGTCAACTTGTTTGCAATTTTGCCGATGATGTTGTAGTTGATCCGTGCATGCTATGTTATTGTTCTTGCCATGTATAGCTTGCATTTTGTGTATTCTTGATGGGTGTATGCTTAGCTTATCATGACTTGCACTATGGTGAGAGCATCGAGCTCGTAAACATGCCTACTTGAGTTATGTTTCAGCATGTGCCAGTTTTCACTGTCTGAAAACTGATTATGTTTTTGCGATGTTCGCGTGCTTGTTAGTATATTTTTTGATCCCTTTTGGCTCAAGGGAACTAAGGGACTTTTGTTAAGCTATTTGAGTAGCTCCATGCCATGTTCTTCTTTGTCATGTTCAGGTCCCGTGGCATGTAGTTTTGTTGCTCCGAAGAGTGCTTTCTGATCTGAAATTTCAGACAAGTGTTAATTTCACTAAGTCTGAGATCTGTTTATCATATGTAGTTTTGCCATGCTTGTTTGAACCTGTTAATGGATGAATTGGCCGTAGCTCAGTGCTAGACTTTTGTTAAGCATCTTGTATGCAACCCTGCCATGTATTTTGTTGTCATATTTGGGTGCTGTACCATGTCTATTTCGTTGCATTTAGATGGCTACTTGCCGTAAATCGCAGACCGGTGTCATTTTTGAATCGCTTGCCATTTCCAAACCGTAACTCCGATTCCGGTGTTCTTTATATCGTTTTCAAGCGATTTCATCTCATCTTTCCAGTGGCACACTTGGATTTCCATGTTGAGGCCAGGTTCTTGCATTTCCTGTCATATCGTGCATTATGCATCCCGCATCGCATCACGCATAGCATACCATCTTTGCATCGTGTTGTTTGAGTTTGCACGTGGTTGATTGTGCCCTTGTTGCTTGTTTGTCTTGTTTGGGTAGAGCCGGAAGACGAGTTCGCTAACGAGGAGCCCGTTGAGTTTGCTTTCGAGGATCTAGTCAACTTTGACAACTTTGCAGGCAAGATGGTCATACCCTCGAAATCACTACTATCTTTGCTATGCTAGTTTGCTCGCTCTTTTGCTATGTCAATGCTACGATGCCTACCATTTGCTTTCAAGCCTCCCAAATTGCCATGCCAAACCTCTAACCCACCATGTCCTAGCAAACCGTTGTTTGGCTATATTACCGCTTTGCTCAGCCCCTCTTATAGCGTTGCTAGTTGCAGGTGAAGATTGGAGGTCTTCCTTGTTGGAACACTTATTTACTTGTTGGGATATCATTATATTGCCATGTTATCTTAATGCATCTATATACTTGGTAAAGGGTGGAAGGCTTGGCCTCTCGCCTAGTGTTTTGTTCCACTCTTGCCGCCCTACTTTCCGTCATATCGGTGTTATGTTCCCGGATTTTGCGTTCCTTACGCGGTTGGGTTATAATGGGAACCCCTTGATAGTTCGCCTTGATTAAAGCTTTTCCAGCAATACCCAACCTTGGTTTTACCATTTGCCACCTAGCCTTTTCTTTCCCTTGGGTTCTGCAGACTCAAGGGTCATCTTATTTTAACCCCCCCGGGCCAGTGCTCCTCTGAGTGTTGGTCCAAACTGTCAGCCGCCGGTGGCTACCAGGGGCAACTCTGGGCTGGCCTACCGGAAGTTTAGACAATCTGAGTGTGCCCTGAGAAAGAGATATGTGCTGCTCCTATCGGGATTTGTCGGCACATTCGGGCGGTGTTGCTGGTCTTGTTTTAACCCGTCAAAGTGTCTTGAATAACCGAGATACCGAGTCTGATTGGAACGTCTTGGGAGGAGGTCTATTCCTTCGTTGACCGTGAGAGCTTGTCATGGGCTAAGTTGGGACTCCCCTGCAGGGATTGAACTTTCGATAGCCGTGCCCGCCGTTATGGGAAGATGAGAATTTGTTAATGTCCGGTTGTAGATAACTTGAACCTTAATTTAATTAAAATGAATCAACCGTGTGTGTTACCGTGATGGCCTCTTCTCGGCGGAGTCCGGAAAGTGGACACGGTGTTGGAGTAATGTTTGCGCAGTTTGCTCTCTAGTTTCTCGCTCGCGCTTTGCCTCCTCTTCTCGCTCTCTTTTGCGAATAAGTTAGCCACCATATATGCTAGTCGCTTGCTGCAGCTCCACACATATTTCCCTTGCCTTACCTATAAGCTTAAATAGTCTTGATCGCGAGGGTGCGAGATTGCTGATTCCCTGTGGCTCACAGATTACTATTACACCAGATGCAGGGCCTGATGATTCCGCTCCAGATGACGCGCTCGAGCTCAAGTGGGAGTTTGACGAGGACTCTCAACGTTACTATGTTTCCTTTCCCGATGATCAGTAGTGGTGCCCAGTTGGGGGTGATTGGGACCGTGTCGCATGTTGGGTTTATCTTCTATTTTGGCGCCGTAGTCGGGCCATGAGTGTTTGGATGATGTAATGTTATTTAAGTACCTTGTTTGACGTGGCGAGTGTAAGCCAACTATGTTATCCCTTTTATTATTCATATTACATGGGATGTTGTGAAGATTTCCTTACTTGCGACATATGCCTTCAATGCGATTATGCCTCTAAGTCATGCCTCGACACGTGGGAGTTATAGTCGCATCGAGGGTGTTACAGTTGAGGAGTTGTCGAATGATTCAGCCGCAGCCGGCGGAGGTTGGCAGCAGCGGCCGGGCCGTCGGAAAGGAGCGAACCGGACAGGCACGGGAGGCTCGAGCTGGGAGGCAGGCATCGACAAGTGGAGGTGGGGTGTCTAGACACAGCGCCGCCGCCGCTCACAGAGGAGGAGCAGGGGAACGTGAGTTTTTTAGGGTTAGGTCGTTCGCTTCGTTGGTTTTAACTTAGGCGGGCCGTGGGAGGCTTCAGAAGTTAAATTGGGCCAACAAAAATTCAAATTGGGCCGAAAATATTAGGCCGGCACAGACATTTACCGGGCCGAGCCGAGATGAACGAAATTCGGCCGAAAATCGGTTTTTTCGGCCGAAAATCAAAACTGTGCTCCCACGTCGTAACCCCCCCCCCCTCCTCCCCGGCTCCGGACACACGCATATCCCTCATGTGCATCTCTCCATTTATCGCTCTCGTTAGCCCACGCGTCATCGCTCATTCATGAATGGAAATGAGAGTTTACACGTTCAAGTTTTCTTTGAATATCCTATCTCGGCAGAGCGCTTTTTTCTTCGTTTTCAAGTTCGCCGACAAACATTTTAAACTGTACCTTTCTATGCATGGCAGGTGTTGCGGCAGCCATATAATTTTTTACGATACAATGGTAGGAATGTTTATACATATATAGTCGCAAAACATGTTGATTAAATGTGTCTATCCTTAGAGATTTTTTTATGATTTTTTTCTCTTGTAGGTGTGTCATCGGATACATATAATAGTAGCAACAAAATTAAAAGAAAACTTGAATTGGAAAGCCCACATTTGATCAAACTGGGAAGATACAAATCCATTGGCCAGCAAACCACATGGAATTCCTCTCCATGGGAAAATACATTTTTCATTTTGCAGAACTATAAAGGTGCCATGCTTAAATTTTTGTTAACTATCAACAACTTCATTGACTTTTTTAAAGCAATGAGGAAGAAAGAGGATTGCAAACTTGAGAAAGATCCATTCGAGAGCATACTTGGGACTGTCCTAAAATACGTTTTGATGCTTCTTTTCTAGCATGGTACAATCTCTCACACCAAAAGACAACAATTCATCGATGTGATAGACACACCGTGATCCTAATAAGATTTTTCTAATGGGCTTTCCCCCTTTCCATTACTTTCATAATGAGAATATAACATTTATCGAGAGATATGGATACAATAAATGAGAAAGGAAACCAAATGAGCTCAAGCATCCCTTAGAGTTTCTAAACTCCCACGAGCCGAGCCGTTTACAAATTGTCATGCCAAATAATATAAAACATTCATTATACCGTGTAGATGAGAGCATCGACAATCGGACCCCTATTTCCTCCTCAAACATTTAAAAAGTCCGTCTGGTTAGTGTCCGGTCAAAAAAAGCAAAAAAGTGACCCAACAGGACCACTCACTTTTTTCCTAAACGTCCGGACTGACCAGCGTATATCAAAGCGAGACCAAATCCCGGGGGCAATATGAGAGTGCCCGGTCACGCCAGGGCAGTGCTCCACATCAGCTCCAATCAACACATGACCCCACTTGCAGCCATTGTGATGAGAAGGCCATGATGGCAACGAGACCCATCACGTGGATGCGGACGCGTCGGGAAGGAAGGCCGCCAGAGCTCGCGCAGCGGGGCTGTGCTGCCTTGCTGGGGCCAGAGTTCCCGCACTTCATGTCTGTTGTGCCCGCCCGACACCGCGTCGGAGCTCGCAACCGACAGGGTTGTTGTGCCTTGCCGGGGGCCGGAGCTCGTGTGGCGGGGCCGCTGAGCCCACCCCGGCACCATGCCGGAGCAGTTGCGCTCACGCCGCACCACGCTCGTGGCGGAGCGCGGAATGGTTGTTGTGCCCGAGGCGGAGCTTGCGCGCGCCGGGCTTGCCGCGCTCGCAACAGCCGCCTCTCCTAGTATCTGGGCCCGTCGGCATCTACCGCTCCCTCCTCTGTAAAGCCGGAGCCCATCTCGTCCGACGACAAGGAGAAGCAACAGCCACCCCTCGAATGGAGAAGGAGTTCACATGGTAGATGGAGCTGTTGCTCAAGCGGTCTTGCTACGACCACGTTCCGGCGCCACCCTCGCCCCCGTGCAACCAGGTGTTTAAATCAGACACCACATCAAGGAGGAGCCGTCATCCTTGCCTCTCATCCTTCTCCATACTGGCAAGGAGGCGGTGTTGCCATCACCGCCCCGATGGGAGTCTGGGAGCTAGTGGCGCCAGGTCACCGTGAAGGAGGAGCCTCCATCACATCGTGCACTACCGCGATGGTGTCGGGGGCTCGTCCACCACCGTGACGTCAACCTCTGAGATGATGCGCTGGGAGCGGCACAACACACATCACTGGGCGACGTTCTCATTGTCGAATGACACCCTCGTCTGTGTCCCTGCGAACCCCACCCTCGTGGAGGCCTAGGCCATTGATAGGTCCAGGAGAACCGTGCAAACATCCTCCCGCCATCGACGCTAGATCAACGACCAGCTCCTCAAAGTGGGATTGACCAAGTCCGAGCGCTTTGCCTGGCTCAAAGGCGAGAGGCGCGGGGCTGAGTCCACGACCGATCGTCGCCGCCAGGCAGGGGAGGCTGAAGCTCTGCGCCAATTGTAGGAGGCCAAGCGACTACGTCGCGAGCATGCAACAACCGATTAGGGCTGCCATGACACCTGGCGGCATTTCCGTCACTGGAAGGACAACAACGTCGACAACTCAGACAACAACGACTACATCGAGGCGACGCAAGCGACGACAGAGGTACCGGTGGCCTCGGAGGTCATGCCTGTGAGGTCACCGTCCAGTACCTCACACAGTTTAGGTTAGTTTTTTCTTAAGATTTCATTCAATTTAGTTGGAGATTTATTATTTTTGTCCCAGGGACAAAATTCATGCTAAACATGATAATATTTGTTAAAATTCAGACGTGTCCCCGGACATTGGTGATGTCTGTGTTGGTGATCCGCGTTGGAGTTGCCCTAACACAACTTTTGTTATTACAAATGGAAAAGGCAAAGCAATTCTGTAACACAATTCAGGATAGCAGGTTTGAGACAGGACTTTCAACACCCGGGTGCCCCTACATCCTGTAAGACTCCATCGAATATTTTCAGGCAGTACATCACGCCATGTGAAATTCCAAAGACTAAATAATGAAATTTCGAACTGGTTCTTGAACAAAGGAAAAGGATGTTAGCTGATCAGCGGCTCACAAGGAAATAATGTACTGGACTTCATGGATGATTGGAGCTAGAAGGTGAATGTGTGAAGCATTGAAGCAGATCCAGGAAAAATAAAATTGAACAGCACAGAAGAGGATAGTCTTGTGTTGTGTGGCAGCTCAGCAATATTATGAGCCCCAGTGAGACACATGAAACTGAACAAGACCCAAAAGAATAACTCTGTTTCCCAAGGATCCATGTCTCTAAGCTCAGCAATAGTCCTGTGTACCAACTCAGCTATATTGCGAGCCACAGCAAAATTCTCAGCACATTCCACAAGCGGTAAAATCCATATTGCACTCCCCATAAGAAAACAACCGTCTTTGCAAAGACCAGTTTTTTTACCTCATGTACATGACTGTACCTGCTCACATGGGAACACAGCAAAAGCGGGACATGAGGCAAAAGAACAGAATAAGGCAGTAGCATTTACGCAATGAACTCATGATGTGCGTAACTGCATGTCTAAGAAACTAATAGCTCAAAGAGGGAAAAGGAGACACTGCGAAAAAAGAAGAAATTAATGTCACATTCACTATAAGTAGAAAAGAGAAGCACCTGTTATGTGTATTGAAAATGAGAGTTGTGCACCATGACCTTATTTAACATGTAGTTATGTTATGAATGCATTCGAAAAAAAAGGTATGAATGAACAACAACTAAGATCTGATAGTCTGATGCAAATGCATTCCCCAGAAACCCCAAATGGGTAGGTGCAACCAAAAAGTGACATCTGACTACCGGCGCATTGTTTCCTATTTTTTGAACTTCAAAAAACAGGTTTCTATGGTTTGAAAAATTCTAAATTTTTGTGTACGTGCACATATAGCAGTGCAGTATAACTAACGAGCCAAAATTTCACTAATATACGTGCTTGCATGTGAGAGATAGGAAAAAGACAAACTTCATGCAAATTTGGGGCTTGTTTTTGTTGATTTTGGGCCAAAATTTTGTCTTTTTTGCGCATCATACAATACAACATATTTTTGAACGAAATTTGACAGGTAGTTAGACCTCATACGTGTGTATTCATGTGAAAAAAAATCAAAATATTTCAAAACTTTTAAGCACTTATTTTGGGGTGCTCAAAAAAATGAGCGCCAATGCCTCCGTTGTCCAAAAGTCCACTTTATAGGTGCAACCAACAAGACAAACATATGTTGATTATTTGATGGCCTTCCCTAAAAAACAAAAAACAAGACAAACATATGCTAATATTCCTATATAGTGTCTCTTTAGCCTTTACATTAAAATAAAGGGAAAACTTTGTTTTTGCCTCTCTAGTTTTTGCCCATTTTGCTTATGCCACTCTAGAATTAGACATATCACTTTTGCCACTCTTAGCTTCTGACAATACATTACAAATGCCATTTCGTAGCAAAAGCAATAACTTTTCATTTCACTTTTGCCACTTCAGATTTTGACAATGTATCATAATTGCCACTCTAAAATTATTGTTTTTGCCATGGAATGGCAATTGTGATGTATTGTCAAAAACTAAGAGTGGCAAAAGTGAAATGTCAAATTCTAGAGTGGCAAAAGCAAAGTGGTCAAAAGCTAGAGTGGCAAAAACAAAGTTTTCCCTAAAATAAATCTAGAAAAACAGTAGCAAAGGTGCAGCTGTATTTATTAGACATGTTTCCTTTGTTACTGAATTATATTATTTTGTCCTGAAACACTTGACCACCCGAAATTTGCATAGCGCTGAAATGGCTAGCCAAAATCACTCCAAGTAGGGCATCCAACCACAGGCATGAGAATGGCAATAGTGATAAATCTACTGATCAGGGCAGAAGGCACAGATATTTCCTACAACACTATTAAAAACGGTCCGGAATTCGACAGTGAAAGTATGCGACACTCATGGTTGCTTTACCAGAAACAATCACATCAAAGTGCAGTAACAAACTTTTAATTTTGTTGGTCAGAGAGAAAATCACCTGATCTTCTTCTTCTTGACCAAACACTTCCCCTAGATTCGTCATCTTCTCTTCTTTCCCCGATCAGCACAAGTCATGCTTATAGCTGGAGATACAAGAGGCAAAAAGACGCCACCGCTGGTCCTCAGCCAGGCATGTGAGCAAGCTTCTCATCTGTGAGGGTGTCATAGCTGGGAGGGTCATTATTAGATTATAGTGTGATCCATGCACAGCAATATGCATACAACTTTCTTTATAGAGAAATATATAAGTATGCAGCTAGCACAATTTAAATATACAACTTTTGTTATAGAGAAATGTACAGTTATGCATACAACTTGCAGCCAAATTTTACACAAAAGGCAACTTTCCCCTGCTTAATGAAATCAGGGTTTGAACAACTAAAACATCAATAGCATGGCTATAAAAATTAGAGACGGGTTCTTAATTAACAAGACATAACACAACTCTCCCATCACCCATCAAACTCACACTACACTCCCTCACCCATCTAACTTGAAAATCAAACCAAAGCCAACACCAAAGCAGCAAACTGATGAACTTCCATTGCTTGAGAATTATGCTTCCTCATTGCCGTGTCCAGCTTCACTTGATGCTTCAGCCACAAGACCAGCTGCCGCTAAACAAAGAAACAATTATTCAGTAGGATGAGAAACCATCTTATGGTACGATTAGACACTCACTAGTTTTATCTGTGACACTAACTGAAATGTGTTACGGTAAAAAAACAATTACACAAATTACAACTAGGAGAGAACATATAAACATAGTTAAGCTTTGAAGGTAGTACCTGGTGGATAGTAGAAGCTAACATAGGGAAAGAGGGACCATCTAACATTTGGACGTTGATACAGCTTGCTCGAGAGCCTCTTCGAGCTTTGTGACTTGCGATCGATCATGTAGGTGCCTACTTTTGAGATTACAAAAATGATGCCAGTGCCCTCGACAGAGCCACCCAACTCTGGTGGTATCGAAAAATTGCCAAGGGGAAAATGATTAGTCTTGAGGTCGATGTCTATCTGTTGCGTCCACGACGCTACTCCATCGGGATCCACCTCCCTCCACCAGACGGAGAGGCAGTAAAAGAACAGGTGTGCGATTCCCAGCCTGCCATCTTCCCCCACCATGAGGATAGGATTGTTGCTGGCACGCTCGACCTCTTCTTCCGGCAGAAGAATCTCCGACAGGCAAGACTTGCCCATATCGTACTCCCTTCGTTCCAAATTACTCGTCGTAGAAATGGATGTATCTAGAACTAAAATACATCTAGATACATCCATTTATGCGACGAGTAATTTGGAACGGAGGGAATACTTGAGAATACTATCTTCAGTAACCTCGTCCTCCTGCTCCCGGAAAACGAGGAAATAGAGCGCGTCTCCAACCAGAACACTAGGCGAGTCATAGAAGTCGATTTCTTCCTCAAAAGCAGCAATGGCAGTTAAGGCCGGAGAGCACCAAGTACTCGTCTCCGACGAGTACGCGGACGTCGTGGCGACCCCCTCTTGGTCGTCAAGGGTGACAAAAACCACGACGAAGCGACCCGAATGACAGTCACCGTGGCTGCAGCTGTCCGTGGCACAGAGCACCGAGGCCTGCCATCTGCTCACCCCCAACATTTCGGGGCGGCACAACACCGTTTGGCCGCCCGTCATGGGGTCCCAGACGACGAAGATAGGCTGATTGTCATCCTTGTACGAAAGGAGGACGCGGCCGTGGCGACAATGTTTCACAGAATATTGGTGCTCGTGGTCGGGACCGCGCGCGAGGAAATCTGTGGTGGGGAAGAACTCGGCGCGGGTTTTCGGCCAGTCGTGGAGGTAGCCGAGCATGGGAGGTGTTCGGTGGAAGTCGCCGTAGTGGCGGCAGAAGCCGTGGCTGGCGAGGAGGCCACGCCATGGCTTGCAGACGAGGGAGGCGCGGAGGAGATTACCTGGCTCGTCCGGCGGGAGGCGGGTGAGGATCTCCTCCACGAGCTCCTCCATCTCGCCCAGCTCCCGCACAAGCTTCGCCGGCATCGTCGCGTGTGCCTGCGGTGCGGCCGCCGAATATATTTTGGAGGATTTTTGGGTGTTAGGGTTTGGAGTGAGGGAAATTTAGCAGGCGTCCCACAGGATCTGTCGATCTGCTATGCTGACACACTCTATATTTTCGTTTCACACTCTAGTCCTTTAACTGTAACATATTTACTGACATATATGCAACTCAGCAGTCCAACGCTACCCCTAATATGGGATAGATGCATGGTTTTGGACAGACTGATCTTGGTAGCTAAGAGCATTTGTAGCCGGTCGCCTCAAACCCGTCTCAAACGCTCGGACGAGCAGACCGATCACAAAAAACAATCCCAACTGGACGCCTCAAATCAGCCTTAAACGTCTGGGCTGATCGACACCCCTCATATCCAATCCAAATGTAGGGCGGATATGAGGCGGTCCGGACGCCTCCGCCACGTCTACCCGGCCCACCTCTGGCCCACCAGGACCCCACAAATCCCTATCCGGATCAAACCCTAGTCTCACTTCACTCCGCTCTGCTCCCCTTTGCTCCAATCCATCAACTTCCGAGCACTGGCGACCATGTCCAGCACCGGCAACCACTCTGACGGCTCTGGCGATGACGACTAGGATGCCTTCCTTCGCGATGGTACCGGAGACGAGGACGAGCTGGCCCTCCGCATCGCGGTGGAGCGCTCGCGGGTGGACATGGGCGACAGCTCCGGTTCAGGTGTGATGCCAGCTTGTCGCCCGCGGCCATAGCGCCTTTGCCGGGCCTTCCTGCCCCGTTCGTGGATATGTGAGGGCGGCTCAGTCGGCGCCGCCCGTCCGTTGGCCTCCTCCACCTCCGGCCGCTACTCCGCGTGGGCAGCGGTGGGTTCTAGTGCCCGCTCCACCGGCACCGTGGATGCACACTCCGAAATCGGAGGGGCGCGCCACCCGACGTGGGAGGCAAAGGGCAAGGGAAATGAGGGCCGTGTTGGAGCGGCTGCGCATTGCTCCCGCCGCCACCGCGTGATGCCAGCGGTGCCCGATGAGGATAAGCGTCTCCTCTAGTGGGTGTACCGCCGATCACGTATGACAATGGAGATGGACGCCTGGTGGCTCCGGAGGATCAATGCCAAGGCGCCCGACTCGACATTGAGTAGTCCGGGCGGGAGGCGGCAGAGGCGGCAAGGGTGGTCAAGCTGAAGTGGAAGCAAGACCGCATTGTTTGATGCTTGAAGGGCTACATCATCATCAACACTTCCTTCTCCGATGACAACGACGGCTCCGACGACGACCCACCTCCTGCCGCGGGCACATACGGCAGCGCCGGTGAGCGAAAGGGCAAAGGGCCGGCGAGAAAGTGGTGAAGCTCGTCCCTCTCTCCGTTTAGATAATCTAGCTCCTACTATCTAGTTAGAATTTGCCAGACGGTTGAACTGTGTAAATTATGACCGTTGTGTGATCTTTCGGTGATGTTTATGCGAATTATGCCCCTTTGCAATCGGTTATATGTCCGGTTCCTATCGATTTTGGTCGTTTGGTGATCTCGTAGTATGTTGTATGATCTTGTATGGATATAGGGGTATGGATATGAGATACACGGCTATGGATGCACCAATTTGGGGACAAACCGGTCATTGTCCGCTGTGCCGGGTTTGGCAAGTCTGGTTGTAGATGCTCTCTAAGATCGATAAAAAGTTCTTCCTCTAACTACTTCATTTATTCATTTATATTTATGTAGCATATCAGATTAGGAGCATATACCAATTGGACGATTTCATTTGCCTGGTTTGGATAATTTTACCCTTGAGCTGCAATGATCTTTTGGAAAATTCACATGCATGCTATGCCCAAGCGCATCACTCGTCTTGCACCCGTCAGGCCCCCTACCCATGCGTATCCCTTAGGCGCGTCTATAGATTTATCTCTATCATTAGCCCACGCATTGTCGCTCATTCATGAATGAAAATAAGAGTTTTCGTGCCCAAAATTTCTTTCAAATTTCCTTCCGCTACTAGAATCTGGTTTTGTGCTGTGTTCCTAAACTTTGCCGAGTTCACTCTGTCGGAAACTCAACAAATTTTGTGTCTGCTGAGTCTGATTCAAAATTGGACTTGACAGTGATAAGGAATTCTAAAGAAACATGGCGATTTTTTCTTCGTTCTCAAGGTTGCGAGCGCCCCGCCCACAAAAAAAAGGTTGCCATCGCGCATTTAAAAACCTACCACACCATTACAGTGACGTGTTGCCGCACCATAGGTTTTTTATGATATAACGGTAGGATTTTTCATAAATATATAGTCACAAAACATGCTGATTAAATTTGTCCATCCTTAAGGAATACTTTTTATTGTCTTTTTCTCTCTTGTGGTTGTCTCGTCAGATACATAACTTAATAGTAGAAAACAAATTAAAAACAAACTTGGATTGGAAAGCCACCATTTGATCAAGCTGAGGGGTGACAAATCCATTGGCCAACAAACGACATGGAATGCCTCTCAATAGGAAAATATACTTTCCATATTGCAGAACTATAAAGGTGAAACCCTTAAACTTTTGATAACTATCAACAACTTGGTAGACTTTTTTAAGCGATGAGGATGACAGAGAATTTCAGTTATAACAGCAAATACAAACTTGAGAAAGATCCATTTGAGAGGGTACTTGGGACCATCCTAAAATACGTTTTGATGCCTCTATTCTAGCATAGTACAATCTCTCACCGAAGAAGACAACAAATCATCGACGTGATAGAGACGTGCCAGGCGCCTAATAAGCTTCTTTTAGCGACCTTTCCCCATTTCCATTATTTTCCTAATAGAAATGCAACAGCTAGCAAGAGATATGGATACAAGAAACGAGAAGGGGAACAACGCGAGCTCAAGCATGCCCTAGAGTTCCTAAGCTCCCCCGAATGTTTGTTCTCTAGTGGTTCCGTGGCTGGGGCGGTTATGGGCCCATTTGTCAATGCGTGCCCCACGGATTACATCTGTATGGGCCTACTCACAGTATATCATGGTGTTCTCGTAGAGCTTTTTCCCCTCTCCTATTTTGGTTTTGTGGGCGGTGGCTGCGCCTTGATTGCGGGTGTTGGAAGGCCTCCCAAAAGTACATACAAGTGCTCCACACTTTAATCGTTGTGAGGTTATTTCTCAAAAAATTTATGGTTATGCATACTCCTTCAACCTAGCTAAAACTTTGATCAGCAAATTTGTCGTCCTATTTTTTCCATAGAACTTCTGTTTTGCTTTCTACAATTTTATGACATTGATATCATGTTTATTCTCAAATGCAATGAAAAGTTTGTTAATGCAAACAAGCAATTAACTTCAATCTTGAACATATCTTTTGTACCATAGATAAGGATCAAAATATATTACTGTTAGCATAAGAATTTAACAATACATACTGTCGCACTGCACTAATGGTAAGGCCATTGTAGCTAACTACCAGTCTGACAAATACGCGTATTTTCCCTTCATAACAGGGCAAGTATAATGCACATTTTATTAGCAACTGAGGCAAATGAGTTGCAAATGGGAAAAACTGAATGCGTCTGATGTAGCATCAGGCAATAAGAAAAATTCTAGACACACAGATGCCATCAACTGATTGCAGGTAACTATATATTCTAAGAATGAGATGAAATAATTAGGAACTGTTTTAGAGACCCTCTATGAACAGAAAAGCCTATCTTTCTTGATGATTTCTACAGTTTTTGCCAGATTACTGAAGGAATATCTCAGATTACACAAACGCATGTATATATAGGCTATGTAAGCTCGAGAATTGTGGAAGATCTTCATAAAAAGAATTTCAACACATGTAAATGATTATTAGAACATCCACACTACAGAAAATCTTCATAGATATCCGGGTGATATTTTGAACCCAGCTTGTTGTGAATAGAATCTTGTTGTATATCTATAAGAATAGTTGAATACAGCATCAGTAACTTAAACGAACATCCTTTAAGCAGTACCTCAGTCTGTTATCAGTTCACGAGTAATAACAGCACACGGGAAACTTTAGTCTATTCACATAATCCAAAGGCATACAGATTCCTGTTTTTAGCCTGATTATCCGCATGCTTCTGTAACCCATCCTGAAAAGCACCTGCAAATTTAATTGTTAGTTAACTTGTGAAAGGGATTGTATTTGAGGATTCCTAGAATCTTCTAGGCTTTTTCGCAGCCACACAGATCTCACTTAATACTGATAATGTCAGCTCATTGTCCTTCTTTGAACATCTCCAGATTCCATGGCTATTAAAATTCCAATTGTTAGTGTTTAGTCAAACCCGCAGAGAATACTAAAAGTGGTGTATTGGGCATGACATTTCTCAAATAATAGATATGGTGGTAAACTGTCTTTACTTGCTAGTTGGATAGAATTATTTAGCGAATTAATTAGTTACTCTATTATTATTCATAGATATCATATCATCTATGTTTCCCTTCCATGTCACAAGAGCTGATGGGATTCTCGCAAATTTGCATACAAGAGAATTTTAGCTAAATGTTTCTCAAGCACTACTACTGGTGTTCACTCTCTTTGCTGATAAACATGTAGTAGTCTAAAAAACAAATCTCAGATTGTCCAATTTTATTTTGCCTGGACTGGACGAGCTTAGTAATTAGTAGCTTCAATCATCAAGAATTCTGATTGCTTCAGCTAGTACACCTGGCTTAAGTACAATGAGTACCTAAGCCATATGGTTCTATGTACATCTCACGGTATTTTTTTCTTCTCTTTTGTAGGTCTGAGGTAAATTACATCACAAGTAATTAGCTTCTTGCTTACCCTTCAGTCCTGACTATGTATAGGATGATTTTGTATTTGATCTATCTTCTACTTTGTTTTATTAACAAGTAAATATAGTTTAATGAAATGTTTTTTTATTTGTTGGCACTACTGAGATATCTCCTTTCTTGGATAGGTGAAATATTTGATATCGTGAGATTCATAAGTTCAATTACGAACCATTTATGTGTAATATTCTGGCAGTCCTTTCTAGATAATACTCATGCATTGCGTATTTATCTCTCTTTGATAGTCATGAGGGCTATTCACATGACATGGTTTCGTATGCTTCATATAATGTACACACTTTAAGTTCTTTGCTTATGTGCCTCTAGTTTGCCACCTGGGAACCATATATGTGTGCACGTGCGATGGAGCAGACAATTGCGTCGTTGGTAATTAAGCAAAACCACTTTATCTGATGTTAATGACAATCTACACCTTTATGAGAGGTTCCGAACCTGTAATCTCCATGACGCCGGCCAATTCATAGTGCTTTAAGATATATATTTTTGAAAAGGAGGATATACCCCCGACCTCTGCACCTGGACGATGCATGCAGCCATATTATTAATTATTCACAAGGACCTTACAAAGTAATACATAAATATGCCTGAAGCCACCATCTTAGCAACACACATGTCGCTACTCATATCCCCTTGATGAAGGGTGCCAAATGTCCGAGCCTAATACCAAACAGACATCGCATCAAATCCTAACATAGTGCTTTAAGATAATCATTAGTTCTAATATACTGCTTGTAGAAGTACTTGTTTCAACAATGGTAAGCTCGAATTTGCTGCAACATCCCCATAATCAGCACATTTGTATGGGGGGAACTTGATAACACTATACTACGCAAGGTTCAGAAGGGACCTAATAGCTTATAACATAGTCAGATAATGGTGGTAAACTAACAACACATAAGATATCAAATAGGAATTGCTAGGAAAACTTTTGGAAACAAAAATATGTACACCAAAATGAAATAAAATGCATAAGCGGAATAAGAATCAATTTCTTGCTTTTGTTGTGAAACATTGTCATACATGTGTGTATTTTTTTCCAAAAGACGGGATGGCTATCCTGCTACTGCAAAAGACCGAAATAAGTTTATACGGTAGAAGGTAGTAAGAATATGTGGTTATGTACCGACTGATTTGATAAGCATACATATTTTTTCTTTGCTAGGGGATTAGTTCACATACATCATGAAAGTACTTCCTTCATCCAACTTCTCTTTGATGAAGTGGTAATATATTTCAGTGTGCTTTGTTCATTCATGATACTCATGTTGTTTGCAATATAGGATTTCTGAAAAATTACTCAGTTTCACATCATTTTCTCGTTTGGCTTCGCAACAAACTGATAAAACCAGCCATGGTACTAGATATACACACATGCATGTTCGTCGATGGGCACGATGTGCCTCACCTACAGCACGCCACCCTAAGCCATGTGTTGCATACATTCAGGAGCCGGTGCTCGGCTTTGATTGAGGATGTGATGGCGAGGTTTTAGGTAGAAGACACCATGATTGCAATGACCGTGGCTGAGAAGTAGATAGCGACAAAGCATGGCAGCAAGAATGCGGCATCACTAACAGGATGTTCAAGTCTTTTGTGATTATAATTTTTTGCAAGAAAAACGAGTTTTCACTTCATGTAAAATGAAAAAAAAATAGTGCTAAGGTTTTTATATATTTAGAGCAATAATTCTTTTTCTTTTGCAACTGAACAATTTTTTGTATTAAATTACAAGCACATATATTATATTAAGATTTAGATTATGGAAAAAGAACATGTTTCTTAAGAATTCTAATTAAGTATATTTTGTGAGTATAAGTGCATATGCTACCAGGAGCCATTTGTCTCTATGGATGATCATGCCATTTTCAAATGAACATAGTAATGTTTACTAATAATTTTAATCTCAAGTTAACAATCTGGAGGCATAACACATAGGTTATGATAGAACAGAGATCTTTTTTCCCGATTGTGCATTGCAGTTCATGCATAATTTTTTTGAGGGAATTTAAAACTTCTCCCTTGAAAACAGTAAGTCTAGCCAAGTGCGGGTAATTGGGATGACCTTTGTTCTTTTTTCCACATTTGGGTCATGGTGCAATTATTCTTATGACACAATGACTTGATTGTATAGAGTTATTTGAATTGGAATTCAAACAAAGAAAACTGAATAATCAAGAAGGAATACAATCAACATTGAATTCAATGTTACAAAGTCGTATTTGTAAAGTCATACAAGGGGGAGGTTCATAAATTACAAAATCAAAATGCCAACAGGAAAATGAATATAATTGGATAATAAATAAAATTTATTGATAATGAGGAAATGTACTAGTATATGTTACAACTTATAAGTGGGTCCAAAGACCTACCTCAAGCCATCTTCTTCTCATCATTTTAACTCACTTTTGGATTAGAGCCTGCATAACAATCATAAAGATAAAAGAATTAGGTTAAGGTTTAGAATGTATGCATCTCTAACCAGAGATGCAATATTCATATTTGAGGTTAACCTTGACGAAAGCTGAAATTCGCCTGATTCTGAAGACAGAGCCCGACAATTATGACCCATTCAAGCCAACAATAGACATAACTAAAGCCAACCACGAATGGCAACCGAGACAACCAGTATTCCAACTATAGCATAAAATCCACAACCAAATCAGCCAAACCTCACTTAAGTCAACAATAGTCTTTCTCTGTAAGTTTAGATTAAACCTCATTAAGTCAAATCCCACAGTTAAATTAAGTATTGGTTAAGCTTTCAGATTAAATTAAGTCCACCCAACCATTTTCCAATATGCTAATGATCTGACCCACATGTCTATGTTAAGAAATTTCCTATTCAAGGAAATCCTCAAGAGGATAAGCATACACAAGACCAGCCGAAGGCAAGCATTTCACATGAAATAAACCTACCAAGTATAAGACCAAGCCATCAACCCTATTCCAGCCGAAGGGGGGTGTATGTGTATGTCACCTTAAGAGGCCATCCAGCTGTTTAGAACGATAAGCATGAAGGAGAGAATGAAAGGTATAATTCTAGCATAAATCGGCACATTAAATCCCACATTGCCAAACCACACATCTTACTCATTTGTGCAAAATCTGAATGAACAAACATATGTATCATCCATATACGCATCGATCAACAGTATAAGTAGCGCAGATCAACAATAGTAGAGAGTCACAACACCACTGGTGTCATACACCAACAGAGAATAACCACTAGACTGAGCCAAGAAGCTAGAGCATGCGTTAAGGCGTACCACAAGTCACAAGACGCAAAGAAGTTTCAGAAGCCCTTAAACTAAGAAAACGTAGGATATGGGAGTTGACCAAATAGGATCTGTTCTTATCAGATTTAGAGAGGAGGGAAAATTTCTAAAACAATGTAAGGACTGGCAGCATCTGTTCTTACTAGATTGAGGTTTTTTTAACATGGTCCCTCTTACCTCCATTTTTCACAGGTAAGAAGGTAATATAGGTTCCGCGGAAGCCCATGCAAGGTACTCCCACAAGAACAAATGGGTATTCAGTAGAGGCATTCTTTATGCTTCAATGATGATTACATATATTTTGTTGATATATATTGTCTACAGTATTTCTGGGGCAGCAACCTTTCCTGCTGTAAGACCGAATTTCTCGTGTGGCAAATTAGACAACCGTGAACCCATGAATATAACAGCACAATTTTATGTAGAGAGAAATGTGTAATTATGCATACAACTTGCAGCCAGTTTTTACACAAAAGACAATTAATTTTCCCCTGCCTAAATGGAATCTGGGTTTGAACAACAAAAACATCCATAGCATGGCTATCAAAAATAGAGACAGGCTCTTCCATCACCCATCAAACTCACACCACTATCCCATCATCCATCCAACTTGAAAACCAAACGCAAGACAAACAGCAAACTGAATTTCCATGCTTGAGACTTATGCTTCCTCATTGCCATGTCCATCTTCACTTGATTCTTCATCCACAATACCATCCACCGCTGAACAAAGAAACAATCATGGAAGAACAAGTCATTAGGCTGAGAAAGCATGCATCTTACGGTCTGATTACACATTCACTATTTTCATTTGTGCCACTAACTGAAATATATTTATGATATATTAATATCTATTCCCAAATCACAACTATATATATAAAAGGAAGTTAAGGTACGTACCTGGAGGATAGTAGAAGCTAACGTAGGGTAAGATGGTCCATTTGACATTCGGATCTTGATTCAGCCAGCTGGAGAGCATCTTCAAAGGTGATGTCAGTGACTTGAGATCAATTTCGTAGGTGCCTAGACTTGTGGTTGCAAAAATGATGTCAGTGCCCTCGATGGAGCCAACCAATTCTGGTGATATCTTGAAATCACCAGTGGGAAGAAGAGTCTCGAGGTCGATGTCTCTGCGTTCTGCCCACGACGCAACTCCATCGGGATCCACCTCTCTCCACCAGATGGAGAGCTCGAAATTGAACAGGTCAGCGAGCCCTAGCCGACCATCGTCCGATGCGATGAGGATAGGACTGTTGATGGCATCCTGTATCTCCTCCGACAGATGAATCTCTGACAGACAGGAGGTTCCCAAGTCGTACTTGAGAATACTGCAACCTTCAACATCCTGGCCCCGGAAAAGGAGGAAATAGAGCACGTCTCCTGCGAGTACACTAGGCATGGAGAAATGGATTTCATCCTCAAACGTACCAACATCGGTGACGGCCGAAGAGCTCCAACTACCCGTCTCCGATGAGTACACGCACGCCGTAGCGACCTCCTCTTCATGGTGAAGGAAGACGAAAACGACGCGGAATGGACCCGATTGGCAGTCACCGTGGCGGCAGTTGTCCGCAGCACAGAGCACCGAGGCAGACCAGCTTCCCGTTCCCAACTTCTCGAGGCTGCCAAGCAATGTTTCGCTGCCCGTCATGGGGTCCCAGACGACCAGCAATGGGATATTCTCATCCTCATCGATGTACCGAAGGAGGACGCGGCCGTGGCGACAATCTTCCACGGAATAGTGGTGCCGTGGGTTGAGATCGGGCGCGACGAAATCCGTCGTAGGGATGAACTCGGCACAGGGTTCCGGCCAGATGTGGAAGAAGCCAAGCATGGGAGGTGTTCGGTGGAAATCACCGTAGCGGCGACGGAAGCCGTCGCCGGCGAGGAGGTCGCGCCATGGCTTACAGACGAGGAAGGAGCGGAGGAGATTACCTGACTCGTCCTTAAGGAGGCGGATGAGTATCTCCTCCACGAGCTCCTCAATCTCGCCCAGCTCCCGCACAAGCTCCGCCGCCATCGTTGGGGTGTGCCTGCGGGCTGCGGCGGCGGAATGGATTTTGGAGGATTTTTTGCTGTTAGGGTTTCGAGTTGGGGAGGACCAAGAGGAGTGAGGAAAAGTTCTGGAGGCGCGTCTCATGAGATCTGTCCGCTGACAGTTTTTTAGGTTTCCGTTTCACACTCCAGTCCTTTAACTGTAACATATTTACCGACTTGTGCAATTCAGCGGTCCAATGTTATCTCGGACAGACCCATCTCTGCTATGGTTAAAAAAAGTTCATCCTCTAGCTAGTCCCTGTATTTTATTTCATGTAGCGTAGGCCAACTTCAACACTAAACCTCAAACGGTCACGAATTGTATTCGTTTTTTTTTCATTTAAGGCCGAAAACAAAAAGACAAACAGTGTCGTACAGGCGGACAAGGCCGGAGTACCCAGCGCGAATACCCATCTCAAGTTTCAACCTGACAGCATCAACTTTTTGAAAAGAACGAAGAAAAATGCAGTGCTCCGGCTGCAGCTCGAAAGAAACGCCGCCGCCGCCCTCACCTGCAGCTGCAGCCCCGAGCTCAACTCGCTCGCGCCTGCAGCAGTGGTCCGCCGAGCACCCGCGCGCGACGTGGGCACGCTCAGGGCACCCGCCGCCGACGCGCTCGCCTGCAGCAGCCACACGCTCCTCCGACTCCCGCCCTCGGCTAGGCCGGCGTGTCCTGCACGCTTGCGCTCACCCGCGCGCAAGTGCGCGGCGTCGCCGCTCGCCATCCAGCAGTCGCGCCTTCCCCGTGTCCCGCCCTCGGCCGCGCTGGCGCGCCCTGCCCTCTTGGGCTCACCCGCGAACGTCGTGCTTGCGCGACAGCTGGTCAGCTGCACCCCGCACCCGCGTCCGTCATCGATGCGCTCACCGAGCACCCGCGTCCGTTGCTGACGCGCTCGCCGCCGGCTCGCCCTGCAACATCCGCGCCCTTGGCTGCACAGACGCGCGCTCGCCTGGACCTGCATGTGGCCCATGCCGCCTCGCTACCTCGCCCGCGCTGCGTCAGCGCCCCCCCACACCGCTGCCTGCGTGCGCTAGCCCGGCCCCACCTGCGCGCCGCGCCCGCACCGGCCGCGTTCTCCCCGCCTGCCCTCGCCATCGAGCTGCGCGCCGGAGTGGCTGGCTGGCCAGTGTTGTACCATGGTGGGAAAAGGAGGAGAGAGAAGGATGGGTGGGTGGATGGGTGGGGGTGGGCCCCTCTGTTTCAATGACAGGCACGCCAAGGTCACATGCAAACCGGACGTGGGCGGACGAGCGAGTTGCTGGAGCGTCTGCAGTCTGTTTTGTTTCAGATGCAAACGCCGGCCTAGGTTTGCTCCGAGAATGGGGTCTTCCGTTCTGTCATGTCTTTTGTGCATGCAGCCTCAAACGGACAAAACCAGACAAAATGCGTCCATGATTGAAGATGGCCTTATTATCGGATTCGGAACATATACCAAGGAGGACTAAGAGAGGCATTTTTGGAGGATTTCTTTTGGGGTTTGGATGTTTTTACCCATGAGCAAACATCCAAAAATGGCATAGTCGATGCCTCGTGCGCGCAAACATGCGCTTTTAATTCACATGCATTCAATGCCCAAGCGCATTACTCCCACGTGGTCACCCCCGCCGACCAACGCATATCCCTCACGTGCATCTCTCGAGTTATCGCTCTTGTTAATTAGCCCACGCGCCATCGCTCATTCATGAATGGAAATGAGAGTTTTCACGTCCAAATTTTCTTTGAAATTCCTTTCTTAAGAAACGGAGCGCTTTTTTCTTTGTTCTCAAGTTTGTCGACGCATATTTTAAAGTGTACCATACCATGGCAGGTGTTGCGGCACCCCTTTTTACGGTACAATGCTATGAATTTTAATAAATATATAGTCACAAAACATGTTGATTAAATGTGTTCATCCTTAAAGCATATTTTCTTATGGTTTGTTTTTTCCCTTGTAACCGTGTCATCGCCTCATTTGATACATAACATAATAGTAGCAACAAAATTAAAAACAAACTTGAATTGGAAAGCCCACAGTTGATCAAGCTTGGAGGAGACAAATCCATTCTGGCCAACAAACCACATGAAACGGCTCTCCACGGGAAAATACATCTACCATTTTGCAGAAGTATAAAGGTGCAACCCTTAAACTGTTGTTAATATCAACAACTTTATTGACTTTTTAAGCGATGATGATGAAAGAGGATTGCGAAATTGACAAAGATAAATTTGAAAGGGTGCTTGAGACTGTCCTAAAATATCTTTTGATGCCTCTTTTCTAGCATGGTACAATCTCTCACCCAAAAAGACAACAATTCATCAATGTGATAGACACACCATGCTCCTAATAAGATATTTTAATAGGCTTTCTCCTTTTCCATTACTTTCATAATGAAAATACAACATTTAGCAAGAGATATGGATACAAGAAATGATAAAAAGAGACCAAGCAAGCTCAAGCATCCCTTACAATTTCTAAGTTCCCACGAATAGCCTATGATGGTCGGGGATTGGGGCGGTTTTGTGCCCATTTGTCAATGTGTGCCGTGTGGATTAGGTGTGTATGGGCCTACTTGTAGGATATCATGGCGTTTCTATAGAGATTTTGCCCTCTCGCATCTCTTTTGGTTTGTGGGTGGCGGTTGTGAGATGCTAGGGGTGCAGAATCCCCCAATTCCGTACCACCTAATGCAACGATGGCCGTCACGACTGCCACAACTGCTGTAAGGGCAGCATGTGCCTGTTGCTTAGAATGGAGGAGCGAGATAAATTCACCCGGAGAACCCCCACACACAGGAATAACGCCACAATCTCGAAGAACCCCAAGCAAATGATCATCTGAAAAAAAACATTGGGAATGGGGTGGCGAGGGATTTGGTTACCTGATAGTTGCAGATTCTTCTCAGGCGTAAGCAGCTTCGCATGCTGCAGCATGATGAGGCTGCCCACCTGGGGTCTCTTGGCCCTGGGCACTGTCTCTGACCTCCCTGCATCAGCCATCAGCACCTCTCCCGAGCCGCCCGAGACACCTTTGGAAGACCCGATGGCAGGACATGGCGAGAGAAGCGCCATGACCACTAGGCGTGTATGCTTCTGGGCCTCCTCGGAGCTTGCAATAGCTTGCGCCGCCCTGCCTTGGGGAAAACCTTGCGCCCCACCGTCTTCTTGCCTCAGCGAACCAAGCTTCCTTGCTGGCCTGCCTCAACGCATGGATGGACCACACAATTTCAGCATGCTCGGTAGCAGAGAGGGGGAAAACCTTGCCCATCGTGGGAGCAGGAGTAAGAGGGGTGGGCTCATCGAGCACTTCAGAAGGCCCCCCGCACACTCCGAGCGAGGATGATGAGCCCCTCACCTCCTGAACAGGAGTCGCTCCATCCTTTCCTAGCTCTAGATTGCCCAAAGAGGATGCAAGCATGCAAGGTAGCGGCGACCCTAGGTTGGGGTCGTACTAATCAAAAGATGCCTTGCCATCTACTTGCCCTTGCCCTTGGTGGCCGGAGGAGGGATTGGACCAGAATCTACACCATGTTTGTCGCCCTGTCCTTCGAGTTGGCGCCCTTCTCTTTGGAGCTAACCTAACCTATCCCAGGTCTAGGTGTCAATCGAGTCAACGTCCATGTTGTCATCTTTGTATTTATTGTTTCCATCTGGCCCTTTCCCATTGTTATCCAAGGCTGGTGGAGCACTACCAAGCCCACCATAGCTCAGGCTTGAGTCTGACATTGTACGCTTCACCATTGAACCAAGTCTGCGTCATGCCCCTGAGCTTAGCCAGCTTGCAGCAGGCAAACCTCATGTGAACAGGCCCCGACTTGCTCAATGAGGCCACATCCACTGCCAGGGGCCTCAATCATCGTAGTGGACACCTTGAGCCTAGCTTCCCCACACCTCCGACATGACCAGGCGCTAGGGGTTATCAATTGTCATCGCATGGCTGTCCGCCATGATGTCGTTGCGTGACAGGAACAACTTCCGCTGCAAGTGGCCATGGTCAGGATGTCAGCGCGAGGGAACTCCACCGAAAGTTCCTTCACCGTGATCTACATAATCTTCTAGTCCCAATATCCCTCCACCATCTGTGCGAGCTCCTCTTCTAAGATACCCTAAAACAAGAACCCCCCAGCGTGGCCGAAAAGATAGCCTTGGTGCCTGCGCCTCCTCTTTTGCGAACGGGAGGCAAAAGAAGCCCTCCCAAGGGATCGCATGCCCCATCGTCTGTAGCATGAGCAGCTCTCCCCTAGTAGGGCAAAGCACCGAGGGATGGTCATCTTTGTTGCGTAGGACATAGAGCGGCTCGAACTCATACTTGGATTGGAAATGGCCCACCCTGCCACACTTGAAGCACTCAGGACCGACTGGATCTTCCACCGGAATGTGGGCGAGCGTCGTGCCCTGCAACGAGGATGGAAGTGCCA
Source organism: Triticum dicoccoides (assembly GCF_002162155.2). NCBI lineage: Eukaryota > Viridiplantae > Streptophyta > Magnoliopsida > Poales > Poaceae > Triticum > Triticum dicoccoides. The sequence goes on from NC_041380.1 coordinate 503,638,504, forward strand.
GTGGAAGTAGGCCCGCCACTGAGGGTATCGCTGGCTTGTCTGTGTTCCTGGCCTGCTTGTCGTTGGCATAGGGGTCGCCCACTTGGTCACCACAGAATGGGTGTTGTCACTCATTGCGCTCCAGATTTGGGCCCAGACGCCGCACATCTTCTTTCTTCTTGCTCTTTGCGTTCTTGCTCCTTAACCCAGCATGGCGGCGGAGGACCCCCAATCCCCTTCTTGTGCGCCCCGGCGGTCACATTGCGCCTGATCCCGTAGGTCACGCTCCCGGTGCCTCTCCTCAACTGGCTCCAGCGATGAAAGCGGCTGCTAGGACGCACGACACTCATCCCTGGAGCCCATGGCGACAACTTCTGCGAAGAAACGCTTGAGCGGCGGAGGGGAAAGGACACGGTGGAGACGACGAGCACTAGCACCACCGCCGCCCTTCCATTCTGGTGGCTAGAAACCCTAGTGTCGGATCCGTCTAGCCCCTTCGCACCCACATGTACTTAACTGGGGGGTTGCCTCCACAGCCACATGGGAAACCGCAGAAAATGGGCCAGGCCCACCAGGCACCAACCCGCGCTGCATCGCCAACATAGGGGTCATGGGCCGAGGGAGCCTCACAGGCACCACAGGCCCAAGTGTAGGCCCGACCCGAGACACATCATCCCGAATGCTAGGGCTCGCACGCGGGCGCTCCTCCATGCCGTCGCTGGTGGCAACAAGGTCAGCGCGCCCACGGCCGGCCATGAGTCAAATGGCTCCAGCACCACCGATGTGGGCATCAGTGGAGTAGGCGGCCGGAGTGACCCCGCTGTCGCACTCGTAGGCACAGGCGGCAGCCAGATCTGGCTCGCCATGGACCTGGAACCGCGGCCACCAGTGCCAAAGGAGCGCCGCCGCGCTGCAACGAGCGAGCCCCCTAGCTCTGCCGCATGGGCCACAAAATCTTCCACTGTGGACATGTCGCGCTCAAGGCCCACGCTACCATCTAGGTCATCGTCCACGAGCTCCTCATCCTCATCGTCGGATTCCAACCGGCCAGAGCCCAGAAGCGAGACCCCCAGGGGTAGTGCCGGGTCCGGGCGGGAGCAAAGCACCACCGGACGGCCCACAACACCACCGTCAGCACTGACCGCCGTCCATCCCTCGTCGGTTGGGAGCGGCGCCTCGTCGCACACTTCGCCACCCGCGTCGCCCCCCCGAGATGCCCACACGAGTTGTTGGCATTTCAGACTGATAGCGAGGGGGTTTCTGGTCGTAGCTAACATAGGATAGCTCATTTGCTCCTTTCATGGATGTGTTCTTCTGGCAGTGTGTATAGGCATTGTGGATGAATGAGGGTTCTTTTCGTGTTGTCTTGCAGCGCACCATTTCCCCCTTGAGACTGGATTTTTTGTTATTTTTGCTGGCCACTTGCATGACTTGAGATTGCCGGTCTGTGGGCCCTGTAGCTGATGCTAGTAAACTGTCATTGGTTCCTATGTGTCACGGCTATTGTGCTAAAGGGATTGCGGAGGGTGGTGCGTGTTCTAGAGTCTGTGGTGCCAACTACGGTTGATTGAGCGCTGAGTTTGGTGGGTTGTGTCTTCTCCGTTGGAGTGCGTGTACAGGTTTCATTCGTTACATTGGATCGGCCGTACTTTTTTGCATCGCAGCATTTTTGCTGTGGCGACGTGGCGTGGATGAAGATTATGGGTGGTACAAAGTGTTGGTTGTGCATTTTTGTAAAAGTGAATCTAGATAACCAAGAGAAGGTGTGTTCTAGACTAAGCAGTGTCCAAGAAAACATTTTTAAGCGATGCTTAAGCGACGAGTGGCAGAAAAAACACCTCGCTTTGACCCTAAGCAGTAGATTAATCATTTTTAAAAAAATTGGCTAGAATTTGACTGTTTTTCAACAACATTTTCTTGGTTGCTTGCGCAACAATGATACTATGCCATTTAACTTATTATTAGGGTCTATTCGGGAACTATTTCCTACAGATTGGGGCCAAATTCTGGCACATGATCTCAATAATGCTATGTTTGTTTGAACTGGACTATATTTAGTTGTTATGTGCTTGCTGTGTTAACCAGATATCTATTTTCTATGGTGTGAACTGCATTTTAGATGCTACTCGTCCCATAATGTACTCCCTCCGTTCGGAATTACTTGTCGCAGAAATGGATGTATCTAGACATATTTTAGTTCTAGATACATCCATTTCCGAGACAAGTAATTCCGAACGGAAGGAGTAAGATTTTTTTTTGACACTAGTGTAGTGTTAAAAAATATCTTACATTATGGGATGGTGGGAGTATTTCATTTCCCTATATGGTATGTTTCCTACTTTCATGTGCATACTATTCAAAAACAGTCAAACTCTAGCGAAACTATTAAAAAAACTTAATCGGTTATTGCTCTAATCAACAGCATTTTGCATCGCTTACACTTCAAACTTTTTTTGAACATTGGGACTATAAGATATGGTATGTTCTGGCTAATGATGATAAGGTATCATATTAAAACATTTCGCGCTTACTTTTGTCTATCAGTTGGTAATTATTTAGAAAGACACCAGACAATTGACTCTGCAATCCTGTTTTGTCATTTCTAAAGTTATTTTCAAAGAAATGATCATCTTCTTGGATTTCATCAGATGCTCACTATAGAAGGCTAAAGAAGGAGGGTCCTTACATGGTTCATGATGGATAGATGGTAAGGTAACAACCTGATGGTATCAAAACAGTCTTTTCACTGGCCTACTAGTGCAGCATAGTGGTATTTGATTCAGATAAAGTGCATTTTCAAATATAATGCACACTTCAATGTTGGAATGTTAATGCTAACTGCTATATCCTAGAACCTATAATGTATGTTTGCCGCTATCTAGGAAATGTTAGAAAAAAATCAATCTTTGTTTTTTTGCGGGATTTGTTTTTTCAATCTTCTACAACTACATCATATATTGTGCTATCTTTAGTTAATAAGGCCTCCCAAAAGTACATAAAAATGCTTAATTCAACTATTGTGAGGTTATTTCTCAAGTGAGTTTTATGGTTATGCATATTACTTTTAACCTGGCTGAAATTTTGATCAACAAATTTGTTGTCCTATTCTTTCCACAAACCTCTGTTATTCTTTCTATGATTTTATGGCATTGATATCATTTATATTATCACATGCACTGAAAAGTTTGTTAATACAAACAAGCAATTAACTTCAGTCTTGAACATATCTTCTGAACTTTTTTCAGAAAATAAGGATCAAAATATGTTGTTGTTAGCATAAGAATTTAAGAACACTTACTCCGCACTGCGCCTAATGATATGGCCATTATAGCTAACTACCAGCCTGACACTCATGAGTATTTTCCCTGCATAACAGGGCAAGTATAATGCAAATTTTATTAACAACAGAGGCAAATGAGTTGCAGATGGGAAACATGAATGCTTCTGATTTAGCATCAGGAAATAAGAGAAATCTTACACATATAGATGCCATCAACTCATTGCATGTAAATAGATCCTAAAAATGGCATGAAAGTATTGCAGGTTTGAACCGTTTCAAAGGGCCTCTATGAACACAAACGCCTATCTTTCTGGATGATTTCTACAGTTTTTGCCAGATTACTAAAGGAGTATCTCGTATTACACAAATGCATGTATATATAGAGGGTATATATGTAAGCTCAAGAATTGGGGTAGATCTTCACAAAAAGAATTTCAACACATGTAAATGATCAATAGAGCATCCACACCACATAAGATCTTCATAGATATCCAGGTGATATTTCGAACCCAACTTATTGTGAATAGAATCTTGTTGTACATCTATAAGAATAGTCGAATACTCAGTAACTTAAATTAAACAAACATCATTCAAGCAGTTCCTCATCTGTTATCAGTTCATGAGTACTAGCAACACAGGGGGAAATTTAGCCTACTCACATAATCCAAAAGCATACAGAATCTCAGATTCATGTTTTTAGTTTTTACCCTGATTATCCGCATGCTTTTGTAACCCATCGCGACAAGCACTTGCAAATTTAATTGTTTGCTAACTTGTCAAAGTGGTTGTATTTAAGGATATCTGAAATTTTATAGGATTTTTAGCAACCACACAGGTCCCAACTTAATACTGATAATGTCAGCTCATTTTCATTCTTCGAGCATCTCCAGATTTCATAGCTATTAAAATTCCAATTGTAGCGTTTAGTGAAACTCACAGAGAATATTAAAACTGGTATATTTGGCATGACATTTCTCAAATAATAGATGTGGTTGTGAACTGTTTTTAATTGGTTGTTGGACAGAATTATTTGTCAAATTAATTAGTTAATCTGTTATTAACTTATTATTCATAGATATCATGTCAACTATGTTTCGCTCCCGTGTCACAAGAATTGATGGGATTCTGGGAAATTTCCAAACAAGATAAATAATTTAGCTAAATGTTTCTCAGGCACTGCTACTAGTGTTCACTCAATTTGCAGATAAATATGTAGTAGTCCAAAAAAGAAATCTCAGATTGTACAATTTTATTATGCCTGGACTGGACGGAGCTTAGTAATTAGTAGCTTCAATCATCAAGAATTCTGATTGCCATCTTGAGCTAGCCCAGCTGGCTTAAGTACATCGAGTACCTAAGCCATATAGTTCTGTTTACATCTTACTATATTTTTTTCTCTTTTGTAGGTTTGATGTAAATCACATCACAAGTAATGAGCTTCTTGCTTACCCTTCAGTCCTGACAATGTAGGATGATTTTGTACTTGATGTATCGATCTTCTACTTTCTTTTATTTACAAGTAAATATAGTTTAATGAACCGTTTTTTATTTGTTGGCACTACTGAGATATCTCCTTTCTCGGATAGGCGGGCTTTTTGATATCGTGAGATTCATAAGTTCAGTATTATGGACCATATGTGTAATATTCTGGGAGTCCTTGCTAGCTAATATTCATGCATTGCATATTTATCTCTCTTTGATAGTCACAAGGGTTATTGACATGAAATTGTTTCGTATGCTTCATATAATATACACACTGTAAGTTCTTTGTTTATATGCCTATGGTTTGCCAACTCGAAACCATGTATGTGTGCACGTACGATGGAGCTGACAATTGCGTCGTTCGTAGGCAAAACCACTATATCTGATGTCAATGACAATCTACTTATTTACGAGAGGTTCCGAACCTGCAATCTCCATGAGGCCGGCCAATTCATAGTGTTTGAAGATAATCATTAGTTCTAATAAGCTGCATGTAGAAATAGTTGTTCCAACAATGGTAAGGTACAACTGTGCAGTAACGCGCATCTTTGGTTCTAGTTACTAGGAGCCTAATAGCACATTTGCTGCGACATGCCCGTAATCGGCACATTTGTATGGGGCAAGAACCTGATAACACTATCGCTATGCAAGGTTCAGAAGGAGCCTAATAGCTTATAACATAGTCAGATAGTGGTGGTAAACTAACAACACATAAGATATCAAATAGGATTTGCCAGGAAAACTTTTGGAAAAATGCATAAGCAGAATAAGAATCAATATCTTGCTTTTGTTGTGAAACATTTTCGTAAATACCTGCATGTATTTTTCAAAGAGAGGGATGGCTATGTTGCTACTACAAAAGACCGAAAAAAGTTTATCCGGTAGAATTGATTTGATGAACATGCATTGTTTTTCTTTGCGAGGGGATGAGCTCACATACATGATGCAAGTATTTCCTTCATCCAACTTCTCTTTGATAAAGTGGCAATATATTTCAATGTGCTTTGTTCGTCCATCATGTACAAGTTGTTTGAAATATCAAGTTTCTGAAAAAATATTCATCTTCACATTATTGTTCTCTTTTGTCTTCTTTTTCGCGAATACACAAAGGTTGCGTATCTTTTCACTGATAGAAGGAGAGAATAACAACATGGGATTACATCAACTCACAAAGCCATGTACACACGAAGGCATGTAAGTGATCTAGAAGCAGACAGATTGGGGGTTGCTCAGCCCCAACAAGAACAAAAACTAGCCCTCGGGGACGATGTGTTGGATCCCGGTGGTGCCGGCCCTAGCCCAAAGGTGCGCTTCATCTCTAATTACGCTGGCAAGGTGGGAGACCAAAGGTCGCTCGCCGTCGAAGATGCGGGTGTTTCAGTGCTTCTAGAGCCACCATGCGGTGAGGATGATGATGGAAGCCAGGCCTTTTGACGCCGTCCCGGGAGCACGGTCACATGAATAGGCCCACCAGGAGTGGAAGTCAGTGTCTGCACTCGGTAGATTAGGATTTGATCGAATCTAGCCTAGGATCTCGTACCACATATACCGGGAGAAAGAGCATCCTACTAGGAGACGCTACGCGGTTTCATCCGCTTGATCTCATAGGGCGCAAGAGGTCTCGTGAGGTAGCTTGTGACGAGCGAGGTGCTCATCAGTCGAGCATCCGTCCTAAAGCGCGAGCCAGATGAAGAACTTAATGCGAAGCGGCGCCCAAGGCCTCCATGTTAGAATCTAGTGAGGGTCCTCCACCTATGAAGAGTGCTTGGTAGTATGAACTAACATAGTAGGTAGCCGAGGAGGTCCAGCGCCATCATAAGTAGTCTGGCGAGTCGGTGAGCGTGATGTGGCAAACGCAGTGCCAAAGCTTGACCTACTAGACCAATGTGGTGGGCCCAAGAGCACCCTAGATATCCTGCACCCAGGCCCGGAGGTGCAGCCCGCCTGTACGATGCGGAGCTTGCGTCATCGCCGAGGAACGAGCGTGAGAACAAGCGGCGTGATGTCGGCCACAGAGCGGCCGTGGATTAAGTGGTCACTCCAAAACTTGCAGGTGTTTCTGTCACCGATGATCCAGGAAGTGGACGCACGGAAGATTGCAGCGACGTTCGGGTCATGGGGGATGTGCAGATTGCTCCATGGTCTCGAAGGATCCGTGCGTCGGAGTCATAGCCAGCGTGTCCTGAGGGTGATGCCCGTACACTGCAAGTTGTGGATGCCGAGTCTGCTAAGGGAAATCGGGCGACAAACCTTCTGCCAGTTGACAAGGCATTGCCCGTCATTGGCGTCCTTGCTCCCAGCCCATAGGAATCCACGGATGATCCAATTCGCCTTCTTGAGGATGGATTGATTGAAGGCAATGGCGATGATGAAGTGTGTGGTGATGGCGCACAGGACGTGGCGGACCAAGGTGAGGCGATCGCCCTTGGAGAAGAAGGACGCACACCAGGTGGATAGCTTCCGCTCAAGCTTATGGATGATCGATAGGAGGCTCGTGGTAGACAACTTTCAGATGGATAGCGGTGCCGGTGGTCCAAGATACTTGATCGGAAATTGTGTCACCGGAAACTGCATCTCGTTAGTGCACTATATGGGAGCGGCCGAGCACTTGTTGTAGTTGGTGCACAACCCTGAAGCCAGCCCAAAAACACGCAGTAGCTCAAGAATGGCCGAGATGTCATGGCGCTCGAGGTGTCAGAAGATAGAGACGTCATCAGCATATAGGGAGATGCTCGAGGATGCGTGCCTCGTCGTGAGTCTTTGAAGAAGACCAAGGTCGACGGCACGGGTAAGCATGCAGTTGAGGACGCCGATGACGATGACGAAGAGCATGGGGGCATCGGGTCCCCCTATAGTAGTCCGCATGCATGGTCAATGGGGTATCCCCGGGTGGCCTTTGATCATGACACTCGTGGAGGCAGAAGGGAGAAGAATCTAGATCCAGTCACGCCATAGACTTCCGAAGTCGAGGTGCTGCAAAGTCGCAAGGATGAAGGGCCAGTGGACGATGTTGAAGGCCCACATGATATCAAGCTTCAGCAACATGCGCGACACCTTGAGGTTGTGGAGGAGACGCACCGTCTGCTAAACTAGTAGAAAGTTGTCGTGGATGCACTAGCTGGCGATGAATGCGCTCTGGTTAGTCAAAACCACGGCACTAAGTCTGGGCGCGGGACGTAGGGACATCACCTTTGTGAACAGCTTCGCAATAAGCTAGATCAGGCTGATGCGGCAGTAGTCAGAGAAAGCCTTGGCGTCCGCATGATTGGGAAGCAGGGTGAGGAGTGGCTCATTAAGTTTCTGAAAGCCTTTGTCATTGGCGGTGTATAACTTGTCAAACGCCTCACAAATGTCGACGGTGTCCCAACAGGCGAGGAGGAACTCTGCTTTGAATCCGTCCGGGCCAGTCGCCTTCCTGGTCGGTAAGCTCTTGACGGCACACCATATCTCCTCCTCGGAGAATGGTGCCTTGAGATCAGCGAGATGGAAATGCTCATCGTGCAGGAGGGTCTGGTCAATGGAGAAGCCATGCTCGCCGGCTGAGCCAAGGACGTCGGGGATATCGTGAAGGCCGCCTTGGCCAGAGCATGATGCTCGATGATGATCTGATCACCCACCCGGAGAGATGCGATGAAGCTATGTTGCTTCTTGTGCGAGGTGTGCACCTTGGGGTAGGAGCCGACGGCGGCATCACTGTGGAGCCAGGCGAGGCGCATTCTCTAGCACGCGATGGATCGTTCAAGGGAAGCCAGCCCGAGGTATATGCTCTTGAGCTTGCTCCAGAGCCAAGCCTCGCTAGGGGAGAGGGTGCGAAAGTCTTGCACTGCATCGAGAAGGGCAATCAGCTCCCGTGCAAGCTTGAGCAGAAGAGAGACGTTGCCAACCGTGCGTGTACTCCAACGCCGGGGGTGCCTGATACATCTCCATCATATCTACTTTTCCAAACTCTTTTGCCCTTATTTTGGACTCTAATTTGCATGATTTGAATGGAACTAACCCGGACTGAAGTTGTTTTTAGTAGAATTGCCTTGGTGTTATTTTTGTGCAGAAATAAAAGTTCTCGGATTTACCTAAGAATTTACGAAGATTTTTTGGAATATATAAAAAATACCGACGAAAGAATCAACCAGAGGGGACCCACCAGGTGAACACAAGGGTGGGGGCGCGCCCCCTGTCTTGTGGGTCGCCTGGACCTCCTCCGACCCTAACTCCAACTCTATATATTCACATCCGGGGAGAAAAAAAATCAAGGAGAAGGATTCATCGTGTTTTACGATACGGAGCAGCCGCCGCCTCCCGTTCTTCATTGGGAGGGCTGATCTGGAGTTCGTTCGGGGCTCCGGAGAGTGGGATTCGTCGCCATCATCATCACCAACCTTCCTACATCATCAATTCCATGATGCTCACCACCGTGCGTGAGTAATTTCATTGTAAGCTTCATGGACGGTGATGGGTTGGATGAGATTTATCACGTAATCGAGTTAGTTTTGTTAGGGTTTGATCCCTAGTATCCACAGATTGATGTTGCTATGACTTTGCTATGCTTAATGCTTGTCACTAGGGCCCGAGTGCCATTATTTCAGATCCGAACCTATTATGTTTTCATGAATATATGTGTGTTCTTGATCCGATCTTGCAAGTTGTAGACACCTATTACGAGTTATGATCCGCATACCCCAAGGTGATAATAATTGGGATTCTTTCCAGTGATTACTGTAGTTTGAGGAGTTTATGTATTAACCAAGTGCTAATGCTTTAGTCCGGTTCTCTATAAAAGGAGGCCTTAATATCCCTTAGTTTCCATTAGGACCCCGCTGCCACGGGAGGGTAGGACAAAAAATGTCATGCAAGTTCTTTCCGATAAGCACATATGACTATATATATATATATATATATATATATATATATATATATATATATATATATATATATATATATATATATATATATATATATATATATACGGAATACATGCCTACATTATATTGATGAATTGGAGCTAGTTCTGCGTCACCCTAGGTTATGACTACTACATGATGAATATCATCCGACATAATTATCATTACCGATCCATTACCTACGAGCATTTCACATATTGATCCTTGCTAAGTTACTTTCGTTGCTACTACTGTTACAACCACTACAAAACTGCTATTCTTACTTTTCCTACCGTTACCGTTACTTCCATATTGCTTTGCTACTAAATACTTTGTTGTAGATATTAAGTCTTTCAGGTGTAGTTGAATTGACAACTCAGCTGCTAATACTTGAGAATATTCTTTGGCTCCCCTTGTGTCGAGTCAATAAATTTGGGTTGAATACTCTACCCTTAAAAACTGTTGCGATCCCCTATACTTGTGGGTTATGAGTGTCGCGCGGAGGCCTTAAGGCAAGCCACAATGCGCCTGAACGGATCAGCATCGGGGAGGACCGAGTTGGATACTACGAGGTGGAAGCCCTCGAGCTTCAGCCAAAAGCATTCGAAGTGGAAATGCCACGTGCCCTGCGGATGCGTGGAACAATCTACAACCAACAGGCAGTGGTCGGATGCTGCCGAGGAGAGGCAGTGAAGAAGGCAATAGGGGTGTGCAATCTCCCAACCAGAAGTACATAGGATCATCTCATCCCGCACAAGGGTCAGCGTATCACGCTCACTAGCCCAAGTGTAGCAGCGCCCGTGTAGGTACATATTGCAAAGCTCCTCGTCAACGATGAAGCACCGAAATCTGCTCATCACATGGTGGTTAAGGTTCGAGTTATTCTTGTCAGCCACAGAAGTAGTCATGTTGAAGTCCCCACCGAGGAGGTAGGGCCCGATGCAGGGCTCACACACGTCGTGGAGGTCGGCAAGGAGTTCTAGCTTAGCCTCATCGTCCTGGAGTTCATACACACTGGTGAGCCACCAATGGCCATCGCCGACGGAGGGAGTAACCAAGGCAGTGATGTGATGCTCGCCGACAAGTGGGTTAGAGAGGGAGATGTGGGATCGACACCACGCAAGGAGAAGCCTCCATGGGTTACAATGGCCGGGAGGGAGTAGTAATCATCAAAAGGAGGGCCCAGCGTGTCGGGAACGACGGACTCCGAGACATGTGTGAGCTTGGTTTCTTGCAAGCATACAATGGTAGGGGAGGCAGTGGTGATCACGTTTGCGGCCGGCCATGCGCTTGGCACCGGAGTTCAACCCATGCACATTCCAGAATAAGATTTTAAGGTTGCAATCCATAGAAAAGGGATGGGAGGGCGTTTGTGACATGATGGGAACACGTTGGCTAAGCCCCGATGAGTCAAGGTGACGTCCGGGAGCAGGAGGCCTCTGTAAGGTTCCCACTACCTCCATGGAAGAGATCTAGGGTTCGAGAGTTGTATTAATTTTCCACCCAACCTCCCACACAGCAATTCGAATTACAAACACTCTCTAGCCTGGCTGAAGCCACCTCCTTTCCGTTCCCCCCTCTCACAGGGCGCAACGAGGGGTATTTAAACTGGCTACCGTTACACCCGCCTCAGCGGGCCTTGTTTGGGCTTGCAAGCCACTGGGGAGATTTTCGAATGCGAGTGGGCCAACCTATTGGCCCACGACTTGAATCCCGTGCCTTCCGCTGCACGCTTGTGTCATCTTCAGTGTCACGCCCGGGCTGCTGACATCCCCTCGTTCTTGAATCACGGCTTGTCCCCAAGCCGGAGCCCGTGGAAACATCTATTGCAAAGCATCTCTGTCCTCCCAGGTAGGCTCGGATTGCTGGGACCCACTCCATTCTACCAGGACCTGAGCAATGGAAATATTGTGCTTGCGCCTAATACATTGTTGTAGCACATGGAGAGGGACTTAGAGAGCAAGGTCATGCGAAGGTAGGGACTGCTAAACTGCATATTTGGGTGAAATAAACTGCTTCAGTTGGGAAACATGAAATACTGGGTGTACCTTACTATCAGGAGGAAGATCCAGTCGGTAGTCCACTTCACCAATGCGCTCCAACACTGGAAATCACCCAAAGTAACAAAAGGACAACTTGTTGTTGGTCCTGGCGCGGCAACTGATTTTTGCACGTAAGGCTGAAGTTTCAAGAACACCATGTCACCAATAGAAAATACCCTGTCAGTTCATTTCTTATCAGCTTGAGTTTTCATCCTTTCCTGAGTTCTGAGCAAATGCTGCCTGACAGTATCTTGTACCATAATTCTAGAGTCCAGTCACTATTGCATATCCACAGGATCAATATTATCAGTAGGAGTAATACCAAAGTATCTGGGCTCTTGGTCGTACAGAACTGCAAATGGAGATTTCCCCAATGATGAGTGCCAGTTGGTGTTGTACCAGAACTCACAACGTGACAGCCACTTGTTCCATTTCCTAGGATGAACAAAAATAAAGCATCTGAGGTAGCACACAACTCGTTGGTTCACTCTTTCAGTTTGACCATCAGTCTCAGGGTGATAAGCTGTGCTCATGTTCAGAGTGGTCCCTGTCCTCTTAGTGAGAAGTTGCCAAAACTGACTAGTAAAGACAGGATATATGTCAGAGATAATGAACAGGGGCATACCATGTAACTTATAGATATTGTCCAAGAAAAGTTCAGCAATCTTAGGAGCATTGTAAGGGTGTTTGACTTGAACAAAGTGGTCATATTTAGTGAATTTATCAATGACCACCATAATACAGCCAAAGTGATCAAAAGGGGGCAACCCAGATATAAAATCCATAGTAACTATTTCCCAAGCCTTACTGGGAACTGGAAGAGGAGATAGAAGGCTAGGGTAATTGATTCTTTCAGGTTTAGCTTTCTGACAAATCACACAGGACTGCACAAACTCTTTGATGAAAGTTTTCATTTCAGATCACTTAAACAAAGCATGAATTCTCTTGTAGGTCACAGGGAAACCAGAATGACCACCTAGGGGAGTAGCATGAAAGGCATGACATATTTTAGCTTGAAGTTGCACATAATTGCCAATCCAGATGCAATTTTTATACCTGAGTAAACCATTAACAAGAGAGAAAGAAGGTCTGGATGCTGAATTAACAGCCATTTGTTGCAACAACTCATGAGCTTTAGGATCCTGCCCATGACTATCAATAATTTCCTGCAACCAGGAAGGTTGAGCAGAAGAAATGGCCATTATTTGAGAAGATGGATGAGGTCTTCTAGAAAGTGCATCTACAGCAGAATTGTCAGTGCCCTTTTTGTACATTATTCTGTAATTAAGCCCAAGAAGTTTGGTGAAAACTTTGTGTTGCGAGATGTGATCTTTGGCCAGACAGGTGAGTTAAACTTTTCTGATCTATTTTAATAACAAACTCTTGGAACTGCAGATAGGATCTCCATTGTTCCATAGCAAGCAGAATGGCCATATATTCCTTTTCATACACAGACAGTCCTCTGTTTTTTTGGCCTAGAGCTTTACTAACAAATGCTAGTGGGTGACCTTTTGCATTAACACTGCTCCCATTCCAGTATCACAGGCATCAGTCTCAAGGACAAATGGCAGGGAGAAATCAGGTAGGGCTAGGACATGAGCTTGAATTAGAGCTTGTCTGAGAGTTACAAAAGCAATATCAGCAGCTGGTGTCCACACAAACAATGTACCCTTCTTCAGTAACTTAGTCAGTGGTCTGCTAATCATGCCATAGTTCCTAATGAACTTTCTGTAATACCCAGTAAGGCCTAGAAATTCTCTAATCTCCTTCACATTAACTGGAGTGGGCCAATTCTGGACAGCCAAATTTTGGAGGGGTTAGTGAAAACCCTTTTGTCACTAATAATGTGGCCCAAATAAGAAACTTGTTGTTGTGCAAATGAACACTTACTTAACTTGACTTTCCACTGCTTCTCTTGCAGTGTACTGAGCACTTTGTCCACATGCACTAGATGTTCTTTCAGAGTTTTACTGAAGATTAAGATATCATCAAAGAACACCAAAACAAATTCCCTTAATGCAGGCAGGTCCAGGTTCATAGCTCCCTAGAAAGTGCCAGGAGCTTCAGAGAGCCCAAAACTCATAACCAAGAATTCACAATGTCCTTCATGAGTTTGGAATGCAGTTTTAAATTCCTCCCCAGGTGCCAATCTGATCTGATGATAACCTGATCTCAAGTCTAGTTTAGTAAACCAGCAAGCCCCATGCAATTCATCCAATAACTCATCTATCACAGGAATGGGATATTTTCCCTTCATTGTTATGGCATTCAAATGCATATAGTCAACTACCATGCGTCAAGTGTCATCCTTATTTTTAACCATAAGCATAGGATACGAAAAAGGACTACGACTGAGTTTGATCATACCATTTTGCAACAACTCTCTGACTTGCTTTTCCATTTCAGTTTTTAGATGAAGAGCTACTATGTAAGGCCTAACGGCTACAGGTGTGGCTCTAGGGATTATTGGTATAGTATGACCATATTTCCTTCTAGGAGGTAATCCTTTTGTTTCCTCAAAAACAACAGAGGATTTTTTAGCAAAGCTTGTACTTCAGGGATATATTTACTGTCTTCACTACTGTCCTCACTAGCCAATTCAATACTCATGACTGTGTAAGTGCAGTCAGTAGGCAATTCACCTTGTAGTGTAATCCAAGACACTTGAGATTGGAAAGAAAACCACTTATATTCCCAATCAATAACCATAGGACTATGACTTGCCAACCAGTCAAGCCCCAAAAACCCATCATAATTGCCAAGATGAAGGATTCTGAAGTCAGTCTTGAACGTAGTTTCCTGAAAGTCCCAATTGCATTGCTTCACTACTTGTGTGCAGTATAGTTGAACACCACCTGCCACAGTCACTGCAATAGGTTTGATATCTTGGACAACAAGCAACACGACAACTAAAGCTGTGTTGAGGAAGGAGTGGGTGTTGCCTGAGTCAACTAGGAATGTGAGAGATTGGCCACCAACATTAACTCGAAGCTTCATTGTTAATGGAGTGGTTTCAGCAGAACAAGCAGCTGTAGATATTAGCATGAGGTTGTCTGAATCACTGTCAGATGATTCTTGATTGACATAACTAGTGCTTTGTATGTGTTCAATCATTTCCTGCACAATATGAAGTTGGACTGAAGATTTGCACTGGTGGTCTTTGGACCATTTCTCACCAGAAATGAAACACAGCCCCTTCGATTTCCTATAGGTACGCAGAGCACCCCATTTGTCCTCTGGGGGAGCAACCCTGCTGGTATCAACAATTCTTCTACCAGTGCTAACTGGTCCTCTCGAAGCAGAACTAGTTGTGGTCGTCGTCTTCTTGAACTACAGTGCTGAAGAATTACTGTCACTTAGCTCTTCATGGAGTAAGGCTATGTCATAAGAAGAATCCAGATCTTGTGGTTTTTGCAAAGCAACCGACATGCTCACACCCGGTTTGAGTCCATCAATGAAACGTGTTGTGTAATACAGACTATTAGGCACTTCCTCATACGCTGACAGCTGATCATACAATTCCGCAAAATGCTCCACATAATCTGTCATTGTCGTCTCCTGAGCAATACGAAAATCTGCCTCACCAGTGTTTGATGTTGGTTTCGGCAGAACCTGTTCCTTAGTAGCTGACAAAATTCTGACCAAGACAAGTTAGTTTACCTGCGCTGTACAGCATCCAACCATATGGCCGCCATGCCATCAAACTAAGAAGTGGCAAACAAAATCCATCTCATCGTAGGAGTACCCTAGAACTTGAAATAACCCTCAGAGTGGGATTGCCATAGCCGCAGGTTTGCACCATCGAACCATGGCAGTTCCACATGAGGTGCAGATTGGAACATTTCAGAAATGTCTGACACCATGAAATCTTGAGGAGAAAAAATTCACAGGGAGAACCGGAATCACGTGCACCTCTGGCTGGAGGAGGCACAAAAACTTGATGCGCCTTCCCCCGATGGAACTTGTCGAAGCCAAGGGGATCCGCCGTAGAAGACTCGCGGCCGCCCCCAACGTCCTTGCTAGTTGACAGGCTCGTTTGGTTGCTTGTGGGCTTGTCTTTGCCGCAATGCTCGAGCTCTGCGCGGATTTGCTCCACGTGGAGATTGAACTCGGATCTGGCATCATCGATCCACGTCGTGATGAGGCCATTGAGCGCCATGGTGGTCTCCTTGAGCATCTTGCTGATAGATTTGATGATCTCATTGCCATGCGCCTTGAACCTCTGGTCCAAGGCCTTGGCGAAATCCGCCCGAAGCAGCTCCTGGATCTGCCGCCCCTCCGTCAACAGCTTGTCCATGGCGGCACTCCGCTGCTGGAGTTTGAAGCGCGTGGCGTGATATGTCTCCATCGTATCTATAATTTTTGATTGTTCAATGCCAATATTATACAACTTTCATATACTTTTGGCAACTTTTTATAATATTTTTGGGACTAACATATTGATCCAGTGCCCAGTGCCAGTTCCTGTTTGTTGTATGTTTTTTGTTTCGCAGTAAATCCTTATCAAACGGAATCCAAACAGGATAAAAATTGGCGGAGGTTTTTTTGGAATATATGTGATTTTTGGGAAGAAAAATCCACATGAGACGATGCCCGGAAGGGCCAGGAGGCAGGGGGTGCGCCCCAGGGGGGCAGGCGTGCCCCTGACCCTCGTGGCCACCCTGTAAGGCGGTTGATGCCCTTCTTTCGCTGCAAGAAAGCTAATATCTGGATAGAGACCGTGTTAAAATTTCGGCCCAATCGGAGTTACGGATCTCCAGGAATATAAGAAACGGTGAAAGGGCAGAATCTGAGAGCGTAGAAACAGAGAGAGACAGAGAGACAGATCCAATCTCGGAGGGGCTCTCGCCCCTCCCACGCCATGGAGACCATGGACCAGAGGGGAAACCCTTCTCCCATCTAGGGAGAAGGTCAAGGAAGAAGAAGAAGAAGGTGGGGGGCTCTCTCCCCCTCGCTTCCGGTGGCGCTGGAACGCCGCCGGGGGCCATCATCATCACCGCAATCTACACCAACACCTCCACCATCTTCACCAACATCTCCATCACCTTCCCCCTCTATCTACAGCGTTCCACTCTCCCGCAACCCGCTGTGCCCTCTACTTGAACATGGTGCTTTATGCTTCATATTATTATCCAATGATGTGTTGCCTGAAGGAAATATGCCCTAGAGGCAATAATAAAGTTATTATTTATTTCCTTATAATCATGATAAATGTTTATTATTCATGCTAGAATTGTATTAACCGGAAACATAATACATGTGTGAATACATAGACAAACAAAGTGTCACTAGTATGCCTCTACTTGACTAGCACGTTAATCAAAGATGGTTATGTTTCCTAACCATGAACAATGAGTTGTTATTTGATTAACGGGATCACATCATTAAGAGAATGATCTGATTGGCATGACCCATTCCATTAGCTTAGCACCCGATCGTTTAGTATGTTGCTATTGCTTTCTTCATGACTCATACATGTTCCTATAACTATGAGATTATGCAACTCCCGTTTACCGGAGGTACACTTTGGGTACTACCAAACGTCACAACGTAACTGGGTGATTATAAAGGATTACTACAGGTGTCTCCAAAGGTACATGTTGGGTTGGCGTATTTCGAGATTAGGTTTTGTCACTCTGATTGTCGGACAGGTATCTCTGGGCCCTCTCGATAATGCACATCACTTAAGCCTTGCAAGCATTGCAACTAAATGAGTTAGTTGCGGGATGATGTATTACAGAACGAGTAAAGAGACTTGCCGGTAACGAGATTGAACTAGGTATTGGAATACCGACGATCGAATCTCGGGCAAGTAACATACCGATGACAAAGGGAACAACGTATGTTGTTATGCGGTCTGACCGATAAAGATCTTCGTAGAATATGTAGGAGCCAATATGGGCATCCAGGTCCCGCTATTGGTTATTGACCGGAGACGTGTCTCGGTCATGTCTACATTGTTCTCGAACCCGTAGGGTCCGCACGCTTAAGGTTACGATGACAGTTATATTATGAGTTTATGCATTTTGATGTACCGAAGGTTGTTCGGAGTCCCGGATGTGATCATGGACATGACGAGGAGTCTCGAAATGGTCGAGACATAAAGATTGATATATTGGAAGCCTATATTTGGACATCGGAAGTGTTCCGGGTGAAATCG
>NC_041380.1:503656539-503681717 GCF_002162155.2 Triticum dicoccoides
GGAAGGAGTAGGACTCCTCCTGCGCCCTCCTCCTGGCCGGCGGCCCCCTCCCCCTTGGCTCCTTTATATACTGAGGCAGAGGCACCCCAGAAACACACAAGTTGATCCACGTGATCTATTCCTTAGCCGTGTGCGGTGCCCCCAGCCACCACAGTCCTCGATTATACTGTAGCGGAGTTTAGGCGAAGCCCTGCTGCTGTAGTGCATCAAGATTTTCACCACGCCGTCGTGCTGACGGAACTCTTCCCCGACACTTTGCTGGATCAGAGTCCGGGGATCGTCATCGAGCTGAACGTGTGCTCGAACTCGGAGGTGCCATAGTTTCGGTGCTTGATCGGTTGGATCGTGAAGACGTACGACTACTTCCTCTACGTTGTGTCAACGCTTCCGCAGTCGGTCTGCGTGGGTACGTAGACAACACTCTCCCCTCTTGTTGCTATGCATCACATGATCTTGCGTGTGCGTAGGAATTTTTTTGAAATTACTACGAAACCCAACATTGCCATCCTATGATGTCTGAGTAGATTTTCGTTGCCCTATCGGTGGTTGATGAATTGCTATGATTGGTTTAATTTGCTTGTGGTTATGTTGCTGTCCTTTGGTTCCCATCATATGACTGCGCGCGTGGATCACACCATAGGGTTAGTTGTATGTTGATAGGACTATGTATTGGAGGGCAAGAGTGACAGAAACTTCAGCCTAACATAGAAATT
This sequence comes from Triticum dicoccoides, assembly GCF_002162155.2. Taxonomy (NCBI): domain Eukaryota; kingdom Viridiplantae; phylum Streptophyta; class Magnoliopsida; order Poales; family Poaceae; genus Triticum; species Triticum dicoccoides. Next base: position 503,657,253 of record NC_041380.1, read on the forward strand.
GATGCATACGGGATTGAAGGGGGACCAACTATCTTAATGCTATGGTTGGGTTTTACCTTAATGAATGTTAGTAGTTGCGTATGCTTGCTAATAGTTCCAATCATAAGTGCATAGATTTCCAAGTCAGGGGTGACATGCTAGCAGTGGCCTCTTCCACATAAAACTTGCTATCGGTCTAGTAAAGTAGTCAATTGCTTAGGGACAATTTCGCAACTCCTACCACCACTTTTCCACACTCGCTATACTAACTTTATTGTTTCTTTATCTAAACAGCCCCTACTTTTTATTTACACACTCTTTATTATCTTGCAAACCTATCCAAAAACACCTATAAAGTACTTCTAGTTTCATACTTGTTCTAGGTAAAGTGAACGTTAAGCGTGCGTAGAGTTGTATCGGTGGTCGATAGAACTTGAGGGAATATTCGTTCTACCTTTAGCTCCTCGTTGGGTTCGACACTCTTACTTATCGAAAGAGGCTACAATTGATCCCCTATACTTGTGGGTTATCAAGACCTTCCTCTGGCGCCGTTGCCGGGAGTTATAGCGTGGGGTGAATATTCTCATGTGTGCTTGTTTGCTTTATCACTAAGTAATTTTTATTTGCTGTTGTAAGTTGTTCTCTATCTTTAGTTATGGATATGGAACACGGAATACAAAAAAAATTAGGTGTGCTTTCTACTCATGGAGATGGGGAACCTCCTAAAACCTCGATGCTCATTATGTGAAAGATATTATGTACTACTTTGATAATCCTAAGAAAACCCCATTCAATTATATAATGGGAGACACATTGGATCAACGTGAATACTTTAGGGATTATCGCTTGACTCAAAAAGGGAAACTATTATGGGATCAAATTCATATGTTGCATTGGTATGCTCGGCAACTTTGCTTGAGATATGACTATACTTGTTGCTCTAGGATGAAGGCTCCACACCTTCCCTTTTCATGCAAATTTAATGATGATAAAACCTTGGATTCTTATGCTAATGGTATATATGATTACTATGATGTGGAACAAATAGAAGAATTTTTTGCTTTATGGGTGCTTATGAAATTGAATCTTTGTTTAAAGAGTGTGAAAATTTTGATGATTATGTTTATAGACCTAAAAATTTAGCTATCCTTAAATATTACTATGAGAATTATGAATACAATGCCGATATTGATGTGTTTATTGAGAAAGTCTCCGTTGTCCAAGAAGAGACTAATATTTTGAAGGAGTCTATGGAAGAAGAAATTAATGACATTGTGAGCTCATTGGATGAAAAAGATGAGGAGGAGAGCGAAGAACAAAAGGAGGAAGAGCGGATTGATCACCCGTGCCCACCTTCTAATGAAAGTAACTCTTCAAATCATACATTGTTTAATTTCCCTTCGTGCTTACCGATGGATGATTGTTATGATGACTGTTATGATCCCGTTGATTCTCTTGAAATATCCCTTTTTGATGATGTTGGCTATGCTTGTGGCCAATATGCCAATATGAATTATGCTTATGGAGATGAACTTGCTATAGTTCCTTATGTTAAACATGAAATTGTTGGTATTGCACCCACGCATGATAGTCCTATTATCTTTTTGAATTCTCGCAACTACACTATATCTGAGAAGTTTACCCTTATTAAGGATTATATTGATGGGTTGCATTTTACTATTACACATGATGATTTTTATAGATATAATATGCATGTGCTTGCTGCTCCTACTTGCAATTATTACGAGAGAGGAACTACATCTCCGACTCTTTATGTTTCCAACACAAAAAATTGCAAGAAATTATTTATACTATGCATTAGCCTTTACTTTTGTGTGCATGAATTGTTCTTTTATGACATGCCGATGCATAGAAAGAGAGTTAGACTTCGTCATTACATGATATATGTTACCTCGTGCTCACTACTAAATTAAAAATCATTGTTAATTAAAATTGGCTTTGATATACCTTGGGATCTGGGTGGATCCATTACTTGAGCACTATATGCCTAGCTTAATGGCTTTAAAGAAAGCGCTGCCAGGGAGACAACCCGGAAGTTTTAGAGAGTCATTTATTTATGTTGTGTGCTTTTATAAAGTTTTAAAAAAAGGGGGAACCCAAAAAAAATTTCAAAAAGGAAAGTGAAAGTGAGAGAGACAAGCATGGTTGAAGTGGGGGAGCTCCTTGAACTTTGTTCATGCTCATGGAAACTTTGTGAATCTTGATTACATAAACTTTTAAACAAAATAATTATCCCCTTGTACAATTCCATTTTATTATAAAAATAATGTGCCAAGGTTTGCCTTTAGGATGTTTTAGATGCTTGTTGGTTTGTACGGCGTAGGACAGAAACTTTGGCTGTAGCGCGTGATTTTACATTTTTTTGCTGGAACGTCAAATGGTTCTGAAACTTTTTGCACTGTCTTTCTATACAAATTGTTTATTTTTACTAATTCTTGTAGAACTTTTAGAGTACCAGAGATATGATGAATGTTCATATTATTACAGACTGTTCTGTTTTAGATAGATTCTGTTTTTGATGCATAGTTTGCTTGTTTTGATGAAACTATCGATTTATATCAGTGTATCAAGCCATGGAAAAGTTATATTACAGTAGCTACAATGCAAAAACAAAATATGAATTGGTTTTCAATAGTACTTAGAGTAGTGATTTGCTTTATTATACTAACTGATCTTACCGAGCTTTCTGTTGAGTTTTGTGTGGATGAAGTGTTCGAAGATCGAGGAGGTCTCGATGTGAGAAGAAGGAAGAGGGGCAAGAGATCAAGCTTGGGGATGCCCGAGGCACCCCAAGTAAGTATTCAAGGAGACTCAAGCGTCTAAGCTTGGGGATGCCCCGGAAGGCATCCCATCTTTCTTCAACAAGTATCGACACTACAAAAAAATACACTTCCGTGATGATACGTGTTTGTCATAGTAGGTCGCGTTTTTTGTCATGCATGTACATCCATGACGATTTTATGACAAAATCAAGATAGTCATACCTGTGCTGTCGTAGAAGTGTTCCATGACATTACCAAAATTATCATCACGGAAGTGTCCACTTCCATGACGATAAATCGCGCGTCACAGAAGTGCTTTCGTCAAGGGTGACCGACACGTGGCATCCACCATAACGGAACGCCGTTAAGCTATCGGGTTGGATTTTGGATCCGATAACCCGTTAACAGCCCTGACCAATGGGAAATTTCCACGTGTAAAATTCTGATTGGCCGAAGGGAACACCTGTCAGCTCGTCAGTGGGCCAGATGTCGCCCGTCCATTATAGGAGACATGCCTATGATACGTCGACACGTGGCTGGGCCCAACAGAGGCCCATATAGGTTAAAAAGGCCGGCCCAGTCAAAGGCCCGTGGAACTTAATCAGGTACTAGTGGGCCAACGCAATAACGGCCTCCTTAATAAAGGCCCATTTACGGCCCGAAGCCATATTTGGCCCGTTAATTGTTCGCCCAATATTTGGGCTCATTTACGGCCCGTAGCCAGATCTAGCCCGTTAATTGTTCACCCAATATTTGGGCCCATTTGTGGCCCGAAGCCAGATCTGGCCCATTAATTGTTCGCCGAATATTTGGGCCCAACTACAGCCCAGTGACTTTCGGCCTATTAGAGGCCTGATGTAGACATGGGCCCATTTCAGCCCAGTGTGACTTTCAGCCTGGGAATGGACCGTGCTGCCCATGGGCCATATATGGTCCAACATGACATTGGGCCCACTAACGGCCCGTGCTAAAGGTGGCAACAGTTAAGCCCAACGTGACTTTGGGCCTGTTAAAAGCATGTCGCGTAATTCGGCCCGTTGATGCCTGTGCTAAGCTTTCGGCCTCTTAAAGGCCCATGATATCAGTGGGCCAACTAAGGCCCGAGATATGTTTCGGCCTGGTAACGGCCCATGAGCTAACTGGGCCCAAAATGGCCCGGTCTACATTTCGGCCTACTGAAGGCCCGTCGACGACCAGTGAAAATTGAGGCCCAACATGCATTTTGGCCTGCTAAAGGCCCGTGGTTTCATCTCGGCCGTAACAGGCCAGTACAATATTCAACCTGTTAATGGCCCAATGCTACCTGGGCCAAACTAAGCGCTGGGTCGACAAAATGCCCAACTAAAATATAGGCCGGTGTAAGTTTGGGCCTGGCGCAATGTGTGAAGGCCCCAATCATTCGGGCCCAAGAAAGACGCAGGCCGGCCCAATTGTGGCCCGCTAAAAACCTAGCCCGTTAGAGTCGAATGTTTTGGTCCGATCGATTACATCTGATTTTTTTTCAGATAACGAATGATGGCAGTAACTAGTAGGAATTAAGAACAAACCTACTCTATACAATAAAGAAATTATGGCATAGTAACTAAGAATAAACCTATACTATACAATAAAGGATTTAAGGTATATTACATCCACTGGGCATTGAAATTCGCCACCACTAATCATAAAGCGCAACGAAGAAGCCGATTACAAAAACTGGGCACCATTGCAGCGTAACAAAATAATACTGAACCGAGACCACTTCCAAGACAGTTCAAGAAAGGTTAGCCTTGCGGGGGAACTGCTACGCAAGCTGCTGAGCAAGGCTGTGAGACCGGCCTAGCATGTCAGTCATAGCTTCCAGGTGTAGCTGTTTAGCGATGAGGTTCTCATTAGTGTTCTCCACAATATTTCTTAGAGATAGGACTTTAATTCGAAGTTGAGTTGTAGAATGCCTTTCTGCTAGAACTTGGGACTGAAGAAGTCGAACTGATTCAGACAACGAATTCTGTGAGCTTGTCTGAATGTTAGTCTCAAGTAACTGGAACACTGCATCAAGACAAGACTTTGGGGTTGTCTCGCTATCTTCAGGATGCTTTTCCTTCTTTGCTGCAATATATGTTGGGTTTGTCTCACAGCCTTTAGCAAACTTGTGCATGCCATCAGGCATATCACCCTGAAACAAAGCAGAGAGATGACAGGTTTTGCATGTGTATAAACAAAGATGATAACTGTTCTATCAATTCTATCCAATTTCAAATTAGAAAATAAAGAGTAAGTTCAAAATATCAATAGCATAATTTGGCATTGTTCATAATGTGGGGAGCTTCACCACACTACTGGATTACCATGTCAACATAACACGCATAGATGAAGGGCAAAGAAAATCATTGTATCTATTTTGGATAATGTGCATGGCATGTTGTTCATATCATCAGCCACATCAGTAAGATAAAACAGGAGATGACAAGGTGCAAACGTGGGCTGCTTCACCACACACTGGATTATAGATCCACAAAAACAAGCATACATATAGGGAGTATTAAGTAATGTGCATGGTATGAATAAGGCATTTGGTTCTACAAGTAAAAATTAGAACTTACGGTTCTTACGAACATGCATTTTGGTAGAAACAGCAAACTAAACAGTAGTAAATGATAGGGAGTATGAGAAAATTAAACAGCAGTTGAGGATAAAGGCTTAAGAAGGACTGACTTACATTAACAGTTAACACCGGCTTTATAATGCCCTTCTCCATGTCAAGGGAAGGATAACTCAAGAATTTCAGCACAGAATCTTCTTCATAAGCATTGCATGTACTCTACATTTTGTAGAGAGTAATTATAGATATGATAATACTGGAGAGATAGAGGATAATGAAGATAAGATGCAGATTGATGCTACATAATCAACTACCAATCCCTGGAAGTACAAGCGTCACATGACAAAATGTACTGACAAGATAAATGGGCTACACTTCTGCACTGGCATTGTCTGTGTATTCTACTTGTTGGTAAGATTAAATATAGATCTGATCTTTTTAGTAAATGGTGGGCGAGGGAGATAAGATGCAGAATGCTACAAAATGAACCAATCCCTCTTCCCATAATACAAGAGTGTTTTAAACACTGGTGTACTATACAAAATGTTCTTATATTATGGGACAGAGGGAGTAGCGGTTAATGTAAGTATAGTGATAGACCACGTTCAGTCCTTACAAGAGGACTGCAGAGCTAAACCTCTTCAAAAGCATTGGGTTGATTCTAAATTTATGTAAGAGTCCATACGTATCTTATAATGTCCACCAAATGGACGATTACAAGGCTAACATGTGCAGTGATGCTACATAATCAAACAGCTATGAAAGTAAGTATGGTCATACAGGGCAAGAGGTACTCACAAAAGCAATGCAGTGTGCAGTATAGTTGCGAGATTCTATGGTCCCTTGAGAACGAATGTTCTTCTGATAACAGTTTTCATACAAGTGAGACATTAAGGAAAATGCATAAATGTAGTTCAAATTGATGTGATATCATAGACAGTATCTTACACTGCAGCCGAGACCAATGTGTAACAAGATTATTCCAGTCACAGTCGGATAAATGTAGCACCGAAGACTTTATAGAAATTTCGTTCAGAGGCTTGCCATCGAAGTGCGATTGCCTCAGGTAGGAATGATACTTCATCAACGAGTGCTTGAAAAGCGAAACCAACCCTTGCTCGTCATCACATTCCAGTTTGCTCCTTGCCTATTTAAAAGAATGAAATCTTGTGTCTTCTGTCAGCAGAAACATATGCAGTAATGACCATGAATAGCATTAGTACATTACTTACGCGTAAGTTGCGGAGGAAGACTGGAAATTGTTCTGTGTCTGCGGTATAATCTTTCCATGAAGGAAAGATGCGCACAAAGTTCCTGACAACAACATAAGCTTCGTCTTCTAAACTGGAAGAAATGGAACAGGGGTCCTATTTGCTACAATTGGGGCTCTCTCTGGTTCGAAAAGGGATTTGGCAACTGGATTTGGTGTACTCTTTGCTGGAATGGGGGTTTTGCGTCGTACAGCTGGTGCTATGTCAACTAGCATAATCATACTGTTTGCTACAGTTGGGGTCTGCTGAGTTGGGGCATCAGAAATGACCAGTGTAGTAGGGCTAGAGTCTGCTAGAGTTGGGGTATTTTGTGGGTCAGGTGATATTGCAACTACACCTAATGAGCTATTTGATTTATCAGGTGCCACTACCTTTTCCAAATACTTTGCTTGTGCTCCTCCACGATCAGCAATCGCCCTCTTCCTTTTGAACGTCTGATGCACAAGAACAGCATTTGAATGGATAAATATGGTATGATGACAGATGGAATATGTACTAAAAATGGATAGGCAGGGCATATTCACATGATGCGTAAACTAAGCTAATGGCAGTTCAACAAAGTAGAAGCAATGCAAAGCATTAGTTGCAAGATATGTGCGAGCAATGTAACCTTGGAAAGTTAGAGCAAGTACCTTGATGGGTGAATAAGATAGGGCATCTTCCTATGACTCCTCCACTAGGGAGCTACATTGACTTAGGTCTCCCTCTAGCTCAGAATCACTGTTAGGATAATATTCTGAGCATGAATCTGTAGGTGGAGAGCGTTTGCATTGCATTGCATCCAGACTTGATTTCAGTCCCTTAATGCCAAGTTTTGACAGCCATGGCATTGTTCTGCTTTATTCTTTTCATGCGCGCAAGCTCATAATCATTATGATGCTGTTCAGAATCTGAGATTCATGAAAACATAAAAAGTAGTCAGATTATCTATGGAATTCATTGCGGATTCAACCCGGAGAGTGTCTCCCTGTAAACCCCTGCATATGCAAAGTTCACCTCCCCAACCATGCTAACCCGACCACACACAGAAATACAAACCCCTTATGTCTCTATAATAGGCAGGCACACATTTCAAAACTGAAGTAGGAACATTAGAATCATATGAAATTCGTATTTGAACAAATAAACTAAGCAATTATGAGTGGTGTAATGTTTAGCTTTAAGGGTGGAGTGTTGGTAGTGCGACACAAAGCAAGTAGGCAGATTGTATTCCATGTAAAAGATCGAAACCTATGTAAAAGCTGGAAATGACACTTTCTTTCTATACAATGCAGTGTTCGTTACCCACACATGATGGAAGAGATCACATAGAGAAATACTATTCACTCATGTCTACGGTTCCAGTATTTAGAAATAGGGTGGTCCACCCTAAAAGAACATTGACAACAAATATGACAAGGCAAGCATAGATGTAGTGAATCAATCATTTACTTGTGAGCTTACTAGGACAAGTATGCAGAATTGTAACTGCAGTAAGAGACCGTCCAAAATCTGAATGAAGAAGTTTGTCTAGCACTTATGTTTGCAACTAATCGACGTGAATAATTGGATATTATATTTAATGAGTAAGAAAGACAAGTAAAATTGCCGACAAACCTGGCTTGCAGTAGTAATCTGGGTCAATGTCACTACGACCAACAATCGAAAATGACTAGTTTATGTTCCGAGGGCCGGAATTTTGAAAACCCTGTGAACTTTAGAGGTACTAAAGATTACCGAAATATATCTGAACCATTAAGTGTAGGTAGCACTGAGCACACAACAAACCCTAATGACAGTCCTGCCTAATGAGTAATGAATCAATTAGAAAATGGGTGATGAGGAGTGGCTACTGAGTGTTGAGGACGTATCTTGGGATAAATCGGGTTGGCTTGGTGGGTGCTGCACGCCTGAGCCCTGAACGGATTGGGAAGGTAGGCACGGTGGCGCGCCCGGGCAGCGGTGACGTTGTTTGGCGAGCGGCTCCTGGCCTCCTGTTAGTCCGGCGTCTCCTCCTAGAGTCATGCCGTCCGGGGAGGGCAAGTCGCCGGCGAGGTAGGCGGCTGGGGGCGAGTAGAGATCGGAAGCGCGCAGTAGAACAGAGGGGAATCGGGGCCTAGGATGACCCAAAATCCCAGGGTGGGCCGGCCCACCATGGGCACCCTGTAGAGATACAAACCCGAGCGGCGAACATGCATTTTCGAAACTAATTTAGGAACATTTAGCTGACCAATTAAACAACTCTGTTTTAATAATATCATATTCGTATTTGAACAACTAAGCTTATTTAGCTTGATGGGTGGAGCAGTGTTATTATGACATGAAGCACATATTCTGATCGTATAGTGATCATAAAAGGGGGAAACTCTAAGCATATTATTTTAGCAAAAGAGGGTTTCCCCTCCGATTTCTATTAAAGAAACCACCATGGAACCAACATGATCAATTAAACCCTAAGCATGATCAATTAAACCGTATTATGGCTGTGCCATGGCAGATTTGAAGCTGCAAACCGGAGAAATGATATTTAGCATCCATTGTTTGCTTCGAACTAAGAACTAAATTCTAAGAGCTAAAAAGAAAGTAGAGTAACCAAGTTAAGATCTATTTTCTGGTTGAGATCAAAAAGTTGAGGAGATATGAAGTACCACCTCTCTTGCGGCACCGTGTAGGCATTGGGGGTGCGATGGCTGTCGATGGTGTTGAAGGAGATCTGCAACGGTAGACGGGTGCATCGGGGGATAAGTCCCGTTGCTGTGGAAGGGAAGGTCGTGTGAGCAGCTCCGGCAAAGAGGACGACAGCGCCGATGAGGCGAGAGGACGCGATGCAAGGCTATTGGTCCGTCGCCATGGTTGAGAAACGTCCATCTCTAGCAATGGACAACGCAGTCTTGGTAGGCGCTCCGACATGGTGGAGGATGGTGGCGATGGATGTGGTGGAGGACGGCGGTGATGGATGGGGTGGCGGACGGAGGCTGGTGTGGGGATGGTGTTCTAGCGCGGACGGTGTATGAATGGGAAAATGGAGGGAGAGGTATGGGGAACCATGTTTTTGGGACGCGCCTGTCTGAAATATGGGAAATTTACGAACTTAGCCCCCATTTAAAATTTGGATGTCTCATCGGTTGGGGATAGGACGGTAATCTCACATCTCGCCAATATTTGCCCAGAGCGATTTCGGGCGAGGAGAGGGTGGTTGGCGCCCACGGTTGGCGCCCACGGTGTATGAACGGGGCTGACAGGTAGGGCAGTTGTGTCATGTCTGAGTGAAGTTACAAACCTGTCCCTATTGAAAATATTTGCCTGCATCGATTTCGGCCGAGTCGAGTTTGTTTTGCCGCTTACCGTGCATGAATGGGGAATGGAGGGAGAAACAGAGGTCTTTCGGACGAGCTTGAATCAAATGAGTTTTGCCACCCATGTTTGACGCCCACCGTGTCGGAATGGGCTCAGAGGCGGTCGTGTCACGTCTAATTGAAGTTACTAACCTACCCCTATTTAGAGCTGTGAAAATTGGGCTGATGGATTGTTCGTGTAATGGGTAGACAGTAATTTCCATCTCCCCAACACTTGGCTTCGGGCAGCCGACGTGGTAGTGGATATTTTGCTGCTTCTTTCGAATTTTGGGACAATAAGCATCCACGTTTACCCTGGCAACTAAATTCGAATCCATTTTGTATTCCTATATGAATCTTTATAAATCATTCTATGTGTTTTTATATATCTTCAAAAGGACGACAAAGATGTATTCCACTGTCATATATGAATATGGTTTACAAATGCAGATACTCAAATTCAGAAACTAGAATCCAGTTTAAGGTGAATTCGAATATTTGGAACACTTCATGTCCAACTCAAATGTCACACACAGCATAATGTGTACTCCCATTTAGATATGTACACAAGCGATGTATCAAGATTCAAATACCGAGTCAATCAACCAAGAATGTACAGAACTAATAGACATATAAACACTTATAGAGTATATGGATCAATAATATCAACTAACATACATAAGCCAGGCCGCTGTACTTTTTTTGGCTACAACAACATCCTTTTTTTAGCCAGCATCTTGGTCCTTTCCGATGTGTGCCACTTATGGTCCATCCATACTACTACTATTGCTGAATGCACATTCAGCCCGATTGGCATATTTGTAGGTCTGGCACAGCAATCCAAATGAAATGTCTCTGAGTCTTATCAATTAATACAGACTTGTGCTCAAATAAAATTACAAACCAAAAAACAAAAAAAATATTACCTGATCTCTAAAACAAATGGTTTGATTCATTACATGAACAGACAACACAAAGGTTATTCAACTACGGAAAGAACATTTCACCTATGATTTACCAAGTAGGAATTTAATTTCCTTTTTTCCTTCAGGACCTTAACAATCTGGTCAGTCTCAGCTTTCTTCATTTTAAAATCCACCAAATATTTAATGGTTGTCTTGAGTACTGCTTGTGATTGTTTGCTTCCTCAACATATCAACTTCATCTCTAAGTGCAGAAGCAGAATCTCTTTCTACCACTAGTTTAGCCTCTAGAGCATCAGTAGTTGGCAATTCATAATGCACGATTGGTCCGGTGCCACTGTTGTGGGATGATGCAACGTCCATGGGGACCTCACTCTTTGATCTTGGGCTAACCTGTTTTTCCATTAAAGTTCTGATTGGATTCAGAAAAGTTGAAGTTAGCAAAACATCTCAACTGGGAGTTATAACAGCAAACCAGTTAAACAAACAAGGAATTAAAGAGTTTCAATTGGATGCTGAAAAGTAGTTATTAGCATCATTGTAACCCGCTGTTGCAGCAACAAAGCAGTTAAAAAAACAAGTAGATATTTAAGTTAAGGCAAACAGGTAATTCTTAACAGTATCAAACACATAGATAGGTGCAGTCTACAATATGATTAACAGGATGTGCCATTATGTAATCAGTAGAAAACTAAATTAAGACAAGCAACGTAATTGAGCAATTTTGCAATAAGTGGCTAACTAAAATTCTGAGAAGGAGGTAACTAAACTTACGCTAGTTCTTTGTACAAGCACACTACAACTTCTTTTTCGCTTACAAGGTTGTACGAAGGATTCCAAGGCATCAATTGCTTGGATATGCGGTCTCAATATTTCTTTCTTCCCACACTTCATGGGTAAGTCGAATGGTTAATCTGGTAAGATGGTGCGTTCTTAATATGTTATATGAGGACGTGTAGTCAGACTAGTTGTAGCCAAACACATCACACTGGCTTTTACTGTATATTTCATGCGATTACTTTTGGCATATCAAGATCTAAGCAATCTACAATAGGATGAAAAGACTGGCATCCTTCACATTATTGGCAAACTCAGTTCATAGAAACAAGCAATTCAACCATTCTGTGGGTAAATCAAAAGCGCCACTAGAATATTTTTCACTATCCAATCATACACGCAAAAAGGGGCGACGCCACCATAGGGGCTGGTATGGGTGGCCGCCTCATGTGGCTGGAAAGTGTGCACCTAGTTTGAGTCGTCCAGGTTGGCCCACGCTAGTTTTGTTCGTCCCAACGCACAAGCAGGCAATGTAAAAAAATGAAGAAAAATGTTTCAATTTCGATGGGCCAATAACATAAGTGCAAGGCAGGCCCTATAGCAGGCTCGCGGCCCAAACGAGTGCCTCCCATATCGATCGACAGCAGGAAAGATCCCAATTCATTTGCTCCAGCCTCCAATCTGGTTCGCTCCTAACCTAACCGCCGCTGGACAGATCGACACAGCACTTCCTCGCGCCCTCGTTGGAGGGCGGTCACCGGGCTTCAAGCGAACAGAAGGACAAGAAGATGAAGATCCAACCCTGGGTGTAGCCTGCCTGGGAGGCAGCGGCGGCGTCACGGTTGAGGGAGTCCTGGATTAGGGGGTGTTCGGGTAGCCAGACTATACCTTCAGCCGGACTCCAGGACTATGAAGATACAAGATTGAAGACTTCGTCCCGTGTCCGGATGGGACCTTCCTTGGCGTGGAAGGAAAGCTTGGCGATGCGGATATTCAAGATCTCCTACCATTTTAACCGACTCTGTGTAACCCTAACCCTATCCAGTGTCTATATAAACCGGAGGGTTGTAGTCCGTAGGACATCAACTCCATATACAACAATCATACCATAGGCTAGCTTCTAGGGTTTAGCCTCCTTGATCTCGTGGTAGATCTACTCTTGTACTACCCATATCATCAATATTAATCAAGCAGGAGTAGGGTATTACCTCCATCGAGAGGGCCCGAACCTGGGTAAAAACATCGTGTCCCTTGTCTCCTGTTACCATCCGGCCTTGACGCACAGTTCGGGACCCCCTACCCGAGATCCGCCGGTTTTGACACCGACATTGGTGCTTTCATTGAGAGTTCCTCTGTGTCATCGCCTTTAGGCCCGATGGCTCCCTTGATCATCAACAATGATGAGGTCCAGGGTGAGACTTTTCTCCCCGGACAGATCTTCATCTTCGGCGGCTTCGCACTGCGGGCCAATTCGCTTGGCCACCTGAAGCAGATCGAAAGCTACGCCCCTGGCCATCAAGTCAGGTTTGGAAGCCTAAACTACATGACAGACATCCGCGGAGATTTGATCTTCGACGGATTCGAGCCACAACCAAGCGCGCCGCACTCTCTCGCGGGGCATGATCTAGCTCTGTCACCGAACAGTATCCCGGAGGCCGCAAACGCACCAGCTCTGACCCTTAATTCGGAGCCAGTTGTGTCAATCGAGGATGAGCGATTGCACGTCACCTCGGGGGCTGCGATCTCAAAGGCGATCGAGCCGAACGCCGGCCCCACACTCCGCGTGACTCATGACTCCGAGGATCCGGACTCCTCTCCGGACTCCGACCCCCCCGCGCCCCTGCCGATCGAATCCGATTGTGCGCCAATAATGGAGTTCACCGCCGCGGACATCTTTCAGCACTCGCCTTTTTGCGATATCCTGAATTCTCTCAGGTCTCTCTCTTTATCAGGAGAGCCCTGGCCGAACTGCGGTCAGCGAGGATGGGATATGGACGATGAAGAAATTCAAAGCCCACCCACCACCCACTTGGTAGCCACTATCGACAATTTAAACGACGTGCTCAACTTCGACTCCGGAGACATCGACAGCATGGATGACGATGCAGGAGATACCGATGAACCAACGCCCATAGGGCATTGGACAGCCACCTCATCTCGCGATGTATACATGGTGGATACCCCTAAAGGAAGCGACAACGAGGAAAAAGGGGATGCAACGGGAAATCGACCCCCCGAAAAGCAATCAAAGCGTCGGCGTAAATGCCGACCCAAGCCCCGCCTCGATAAAAACCCAGCCATAGAGCAGGACGAGCCGGTAGACTATGAGCAGGCCTTAGAGCAACCATCTAAACAGGGCAACACGGATAGAGAAACCGAACATCCCTCCTGCGGCGAAAACGGCATTCCGGACGACCTCACGCCGGATAAACCCATGGAGCAGAAGAATCTCCACGAGAGGCTCGTTGCAACTGCACGCAGCCTGAAAAAGCAGAACCGGAAGCTAAAAACAGCGGAAGACGCATTCCGGATTAGATGGAGCAAAGTAATCAATACTGCAGATAAATACGGCGACGGTCGCCGCACTAAAAGCTATCCGAAAAGAAAGCTACTGCCTGAATTCGACGAAGAGGCCCTAGAGCCCTCGCATTCAAAAAATAAGAAAGCCACACAGTCGGATAGACGACCCCATAAAGCGGCAAGCGGCACCGCACTTAAATCGGCATGCGACCCACCTAAGGATTCGCATCATGGCCCAGTTAGGTCCATTTATGGGCCAAGAAAGCAAGCTCTCGTAAGCAATGCAATAAAGCCATCATCAGAATCCGGCACACCCAAATACAGGGGCGCCACACACCCCCTATGTTTCACCAATGAGGTCCCGGACTATGAATTTCCAGAGGGATTCAAACCCGTAAACATAGAGGCATATGATGGAACAACGGACCCTGGAGTCTGGATCGAGGATTATATCCTCCACATACATATGGCTAGAGGAGATGATCTCCATGCCATAAAATATTTACCCCTTAAGCTTAAAGGGCCAGCCCGGCATTGGCTTAAAAGCCTTCCTGAAAACACAATTGGAAGTTGGGAAGAGCTCGAGGATGCTTTCCGAGCAAATTTCAAGGGACCTATGTCCGCCCTCCGGATGCAGACGGTCTCAGTCACATAACTCAACAGCCCGGAGAATCAGCTCGGCAGTTCTGGAATAGATTCCTCACTAGAAAGAATCAGATAGTCGACTGTCCGGACACCGAAGCCTTAGCAGCTTTCAGGCATAATGTCCGAGACGAATGGCTCGCCAGACACCTCGGCCAAGAAAAGCCAAGAACAATGGCCGCACTAACAAGCCTCATGACCCGCTTTTGTGCAGGAGAGGACAGCTGGTTGGCAAGGTGCAGCCCCAGCGACCCAAGTACATCCGAAACTAGGGATGGAAACGGAAAACCGCGACGCAACAAGGACCGTCGCCGGACTAAGGAAAAAAGTCCAAAGAGCACGGCAGTCAATGCCGGATTCAAGGCTCACGACAAAATCAGACAAAACCGCCCCTCCAGGATAACAGGGATGATCCATCCAACTTAAATAAAATCCTGGACAGGATATGTCAGATACACAGTACTCCCGGGAAGCCTGCTAACCATACCCACAGAGATTGTTGGGTTTTCAAACAATCCGACAAACTCAATGCTGAACACAAGGGGCTCGACACACCAAGCGAAGACGAGGACGAACCCCAAAAGCAGAGCACCAGGTAACAAAAGAACTTCCCACAAGAAGTAAAAACAGTGAACTTACTTCACATAACAAAACGTGTGGCGCCCATAAAGGTACGCACCACACGACCTATCCCCAAAGGGTCCCGCCACTGGTTGTCAAAACCAATAATCTTCGATCAGCTAGATTATTCTAGAAATATCAAGAATGCAGGCTGGACTGCCTTGATACTCGATCCAATAATTGGCGGACTCCAGTTTTCAAATGTCCTTATGGACGGCGGCAGTGGACTAAACCTGATATATCAGGATACAATCCATCACATGGGGATAAACCCAGCAAGAATCCTCCGCAGCAAAACCTCCTTTCAAGGGGTAACACCTGGTCCGGACACCCATTGTATGGGTTTTCTCCGGCTCGAAGTTATATTCGGCTCTGCCGATAACTTCCGCCACGAAAAGCTGACCTTCCATATCGTCCCGTTCTCACGTCGCTATCAAGCACTACTAGGACGCGAAGCTTTCGCTCGCTTTAATGCAATACCGCATTATGCATCTCTCACGCTTAAGATGCCCGGTCCACAAGGCATCATCTCTTTGAAGGGGAAGCACTAAAGTGCGCCTCCCCAAGCAGAGGACTGTGCGGCCGCCTTGACAACCCCACAGTAAAATGGCCTCACCGGCCAAAAAACTTCGAAATAGGTCATTAAAGACCACGAACGCGGATAGACGAGTTTGGGACAAAATCATCATCGATGCAGGCTTAGTGGCCATATACCCCCGCACTAGGGGCTCCATGCATATACAATAAGAGACAATAAAGCTCAATTTTATATATTTTACTTTATACTTTGTTTATTTTAAACTTTTGTTCGGCACGACCCATTTTCAACTCAGTTCCTCTCTTTTATAGATGAACGTCGTGTGGCGCCCGTCCAGGATACGGCACAACGGAGACACAAGCGCAGACGTGCAGTAGGGACCCGTCCTGAAGGATTCTTTTTAGATTAAGACCCTGCGTAAACCTTTTTTACTGTCTCTTGTTGCTACACATCCCCTGGTTTTTTCTGATTTAACCAAGGAGGAGGCTGGTGTCTTGGCATGTGGCCACGTTACAATTTTTGCACGTACCTGGACACTAGGGTCTTTTTTAATAAAGAGTGTTGTTTCGCCCGCACTCATAAAGACCAAACACCTTAGGGAGTGCTCGGTGTTGCGAGTTTTGGCATTATATGCATCAGCTCCGAATCATGTCTTTGGTCAAATGTTGGGTTGCCCGGCTCCTGAGTTCGGCTACCTTACGTTCCGCTCTATCGGCTAAGGTAGCACCAGGAGAACTACTGCGATTGTGCCCCGGTTCGGCCGGGCGAGCACCTCAGTAGAGAAAGCCAAAAACTGACTCTCATGATGTAGCGTGAGACTAGTCAGCCACTCGATGAACTATCGGAATCTATCGGATTCCTCCGCTTTAACGAAGGGCCGCTTCACGGTCAGGCACATACGCGCCCCGAACTCGGGCGAGCGCAGTCGCCACCAAGGGGCTACCTAAATAGTCTCACTGTCAAGCTCCTATGGCTAAGTGAAAGTGTTAAAGCATTATAGTCCGGTTGCCTGGCCCGCTGCGCTATCACCTCCTTTGTAGGACCAAGACGTTGGGTTAAGTGTGAAAATGCGTCTTCTGCGAGCACCCCCGCACTATGTGCGTGGGGGCTGAAGCCAACGACTGCCATCTTTCAGATTTTGTATATATATCTTAAAACGGCCGCACAGGAGGTGTTCCCAATACTTGAAGGCACAAGTATAAAAAGGCCACTACAGTTTATCAAAATATTACTTTATAATTACATATGCTATCATAACATAGCATCTTTCGAGCATTGCGTCTCTATTACACGAGCGCCTTCAAGGACTTCCTAAAAATAGTGCTCGGAGGGTACTCGGCTTTTGTCCGAATCTCGGGACGCAACAACGGTGGCCTCCATCTCTGCCCAGTATGTCTTGACACGGGCAAGAGCCATCCTTGCGCCCTCTATGCATGCTGACCTCTTCATCGCATTAATACGCGGCACCGCGTCAAGGAATTGCTGCACCAAGCTGAAATAACTCTTCGACTCCGATCTCCCCGGCCACAGATGACCCATGATGTACTTCATGGCGAGTCCGGACAACCTATTCAGTTCGGCTCATTGAGCCAAACAATCGTCCACTGCCAGTGGATGCTCTGGATTGTGAAACTGCGACCAGAAAAGCTTTTCCACTTTGTGATCTTTCTGATCTCGAAAGTATTCGGTCGCATCAGCAGCACTCGCTGCCAAATCCAGATAGGTATCCTCCACACTCCACATCCGGTCCAACGGAGCAAACTTCGGATCACAAAATTTCCTTCGCAGCATAAAGGGCTTTCCAGCCGCAATCTGTTCGGCCTGGCGCAGCTCCTCCTTCGGAGCTCTCATCGCAGAGCGCGCGTCCTTGGCATTGGCAATGGCCTTCTCTAAGTCCGTCTGTTTCGCCTGGTCTTCTTTCTCAAGAAGTCTGCAACTGTCTGCAGCGCTCTTTAACTTTTCGGCCATCTCGGCCATCCTTTCCTTGCTTCGGCAATGAGTAGCCTGTTCGGCTCTCAGCTCTTCAAGGGCTTTCTTGGCAGCCGCATCACTTTCTCTGGCTTGTTCTTTAGCTCGGGAAAGTTCTGCCCTAAGACTCTCCACGGCGGCCACACCATCTGCGTCAAGCACACACATCATAAGACACTGGCATAAAACTCTTCTTACCTGATGCCGCCCGAGGAATTACATACCTTGAGCCTCATCAAGCCGCTTGTTGACAAGCGCGATGTCGGCATCTGCCACGTCTAGTTGCCGCTTTAGTTCGGCAAAATCATCAGTTCGGCTCGATTCCAGACACCCTGCCGCCTACATTCAAAGGTGACATCTTAGACCTGGGATTATGATCCTCCGCGTGCCGTCATTTCTTGACAACGCGCAGAGTCTCAGGGGCTACTATCTACACAGGGCGCATCTTATTCATGTGCAACTGACAAAAGTGTACATTATCTAATGTACCTCAAAACCCGTCAGTAAACTTTTGACGGCCTCATGCAATCTGCTCTCTGCGGATGAGATCCTTTCAATCACCGTGCCCATCAATACACGGTGCTCCTCCGAGATAGAAGCTCGCCCCAGCAGAATCTTTAGCTCCTCCGGCCAAGCACCAGATGGTGGTGGACTTGTCCCATGACCTCTTTCGAAGGCCAGACGCGGAGAACCTCGGGGGGCCACATAGCTATCTTCCGCCCCTACCGGATTCGGAGAAACCCTCCGCGACGACACCTCAGGGTCGCCCGCCTCGCTAGGCGGCACGGTAGGGGGAGGCGTCCCGCTCTCCATCATCTCCGGAAGGAGATCCCCCGAAGACGAGCTCTGCTGAGAAGGGCTGAGGTCCGAGCTACAAGGTAAAATTTTGGTTAATCTTTTCAGATATAAATCAAGGATTTCCCTTATCCCTCAAAAGGAAAATCTTTCTCTACTTACGGCTTGCTGGAGGGCTGATCCCCTTGAGGGCGTAGTCCGGCCGAGGAACTCCCCGGCGTCGGACCCTCTAACGAGGATTTTCCCCCCGCTTAGAGGCCATGGTTTCCGGGTCATCAGAGGCGGCTCTCTTCTTCCCCTTAGGAGAGGAATTGTCGGTTCCTCCCTTCGGAGTAGCCTCCTTCGAGGAGGCCATAGTTTCCTTGTCCTCCCCCTTGCTTCCCTCCAAAGGCATTATCTCCAGCATCCTAACCAGCACGGGATCCGGCCAGGTTTCGGGAAGGGGAGCCGGACACCTGATCAGCTTTGCCGTCGCTATCCACTCTTGTTTAAAAGGATGGCTCTTTTAGGGGCAAGTTTATGACAATTATACGGATAGAAGGTCCGGGCACAAGGTTGCTTACTTGAGTATCCGGACGATTGCAGCTTAGGCCTGCGTCCTCGGTTAAATCCGGACACATATCTTGTGATCCGAAGAACAATTTATACATCTCCGCGGGCGTTGCGCCCATGAAATTCTGGAGAGCTCGCGGTCCCTCTGGATTAAACTCCCACAGGCGAAGGGAGCGACGTTTGCCGGGCAATATTCGGTGAATCAGCATGACCTGCGTCACCTTGACCAGGCTAAGGTCTCCTTCCAAGAGATCCTTAATGCGGCCCTGTAACAAGGGCACGTCTTTGGGAAAACCCCAATCTAACCCTGTGTTGACCCATGACGCTAGCTGTGGTGAGGGACCCGAGCGAAAGGCAGGAGGCGCCAGCCACTTGGTGCTCCGGGGAGCGGTGATATAAAACCACTCTTGTTGCCACAAGCCTAGCTCCTCTTGAAAAGAGCCCTCGGGCCATGGAGCATCAGCATTTTTGCTTATAACAGCGCCTCCGCACTCTGCGTGTCGTCCCTTGATCATCTTTGGCTCCACTTTGAAGGTCTTGAGCCATAATCCGAAGTGAGGGGTAACACGGAGGAACGCTTCACACACGACAATAAACGAGGAGATATGGAGGATGGACTCCGGAGCTAAGTCATGGAATTCCATCCCGTAATAAAATAGCAGTCCCCTCACAAAGGGATCCATTGGGAAGCCCAGCCCCCGAACGAAGTGAGACATGAACACCACACTCTCACCGGGCTGGGGACTGGGAATGACCTTCCCTTGAGCAGGCAACCTATGAGAAATTTCGCCGGTCAGGAACTTAGCCTCCCTCAACTTTAGTACGTCCTCCTCCATGACGGAGGAGGGCGTCCATCGGCCTTGAAGGTCAGAACCGGACATTGTCGAAGGTCCGAAGCGCCTGGAATCTAGAGCCTGGGGTGTTGGAACTCGAGGCGGCGGGCGAACTCGCTTGAGATTGAAAAAAGGAGTAAGGCCTTGGTCTCTTTATAAGAGGTTGAATGCCAAGATCCCTCCCCATAACCGTTCAGGACTCGTCTTTAATCGAGGAAACGTGCTAACGGGCGCGGTTGGGTTACCCACGTCCGTATTGATGAGAATCCCATAAAAGGGGGTACACGATCTCTGCTTTGACAAGACGTGCCAAGGAAACTGCCTCGCAAAACGTGCTGAGGTGGAAGAGTAAAAACGATTCGAGTAAAGGACTTGGCCATAGTGTGATGACGCACTGCGGAATACGTCAGCAGATTTGATTTGTGTTAATATTATTCTCTCTATGGCAATATGTGGAAACTTATTTTGCAGAGCCGGACACTACTCTTGGTGTTTACAATCTTCTATGAAGGACTTGGAGGAGGAACCCGCCTTGCAATGCCGAAGACAATCTGCGCGCCGGACTCGTCGTCATTGAAGTCTGGTTCAGGGGCTACTGAGGGACTCCTGGATTAGGGGGTGTTCGGGTAGCCGGACTATACCTTCAGCCGGACTCCAGGAGTATGAAGATACAAGATTGAAGACTTCGTCCCATGTCCGGATGGGACTTTCCTTGGCGTGGAAGGCAAGCTTGGCGATGCAGATATTCAAGATCTCCCACCATTGTAACCGACTCTGTGTAACCCTAACCCTATCCGGTGTCTATATAAATCGGAGGGTTGTAGTCCGTAGGACATCAACTCCATATACAACAATCATACCATAGGCTAGCTTCTAGGGTTTAGCCTCCTTGATCTCGTGGTAGATTTACTCTTGTACTACCCATATCGTCAATATTAATCAAGCAAGAGTAGGGTATTACCTCCATCGAGAGGGCCCGAACCTGGGTAAAAACATCGTGTCCCTTGTCTCCTGTTACCATCCGGCCTTGATGCACAGTTCGGGACCCCCTACCCGAGATCTGCCGGTTTTGACACCGACAACGGTCATGGCATCGAGCTTGTGCAAACGGACAGTCGCAGCTTGCAAGAGTAGCATGCGCAACGAGCAGGTACATCACATCCTTGATTATATCTAATTCAACTCTTCAATTTCTGGCCAATAGTTAAACCCGACGGTGTTGTAAAACTGCTTGTATGTAGGGAATCTATGAGAAAATGAAAGCAATTTCTACTTATTTTATAACTCCCCCAATCAATACTGAACTGACTGAATCTTATGTATCTAATCAAGTTTCCGGTGCAAACATATAAGCTCATGTTGTTCTTGAGCCTGAAGTGTCTAATGAACAGACTGCTAATGAAGGATTTGATGCAAACATTTTACAGGTACAGACCATGTTTGTAGTCCTTGTACACCATGTTGCATTTTGTGTTTTTTGGTGCTTGCATCATTTAGTGTTTATAATCTGAACTACTTTGGATCATTAGCTGGTTTTCAAAGTGCATGTAGCTTCACATTTCTCAAGTTATGTTGATTTCCGGAGTGCAAGTGCCTTCATATTTTTTAAGTTAAATGTTCGCCCCTGGTAACTTCAATTCGTGGATCAGTCACTGCACACAAATCATACACGAATGCCAGTACAAATTAAATGAAATGCAGGGACTTAAACTAGCTCGTTGTACAGGCTCACTGCAGCTCTGCTTGCACTTGGGATGTTCCATGTACAAGTCCATGTTACCACTTGCTTGGATGTGCAGGCCTTGTGCTCCTTGCAGCCCCCTCTGCATTTTTGATACGGCGAATGGTTGATCAAATAAGAGGAATCGACCTTGATGTTGTACCGGAGGACAGATACTTACAAGGTTATATAGGTGTGCAGGATGTGTACCAGATCCCGTAGCGCCGTCATACTTTGCTAAAAAATGGATTTGCTTGTTTCAGATGATATCTCCAGAAGAAATAAGAGTTAAAGTCAGAGTTGCATAGGCGTGTAAGCTAACAGAGTAGTGAAAGGATATCCAAACATCGTCGGAACAGTGCACAAGGGAGTGATGTGTGGATACCTAGTTTGGGCCAGCGTTTGGGCATGCTCGCCTAGCTAGAGTGCGGGTCACTTCAGAGCCGTTGAGGGTGATGTGCTGGCGTTGGATGGCCGCGCACGGATGCAGATCTTGAGTGGCAGCGGAGCGCTACGATGCGGTGGACGAGACCGTTGGTGAAGCCCCAACGACCTCGGGGGGCGGAGGTGCGATGATGTGCTCGGTGAAGTAGCCCCGGCGAGCTGGGAGACGGCATCGGTGAAGCGCACCTGATGCGGTGGAACTCGGTGTCTGTGAGGCACGTCGGTTGCGGCGGCCAATGTTGTCGGCGGACCACCTGGTGCAGTGGACGAGGGCGGAGATGAGGTAGCTCTGGTGCGGTGGTGAAGCGCGACCGTCGTCTTCGTCGTCGTCGTCCGGCTTAGAGGTGGGGAATGGTGGGGAAAGAGATGAGACGAGGGGCGATTCGAGGGTTGGCGGAGAATTAGGGATTTGAGCAATCTGGGCACGGAAGGGGACGGTGGAGAAGAGAGATTTTGCAGGGCTGGAATTGGGGCCGCCAGATATTTCAATCTGAAACGTGGAAGCGCGAACTTATATTGTCGTCGTCCTTTTTTGGGGGAGGGGGTGGGTGGCTGGGTGCTACGCGTCCGTCCGACACACGCAACCACCCCGACAGGACTATGCTTCGGTGCCTTAAGGGTGTGTTCAGTTCGTGGAATTAAGTAGAACGTCATGGGTCGGTCCCGTACCTGGCACCGATTCCAGCGTTTGGTTCGCGAATGAGAGGGAATGTAATGGTTCCCCACGAGGGAATATAGCCCCGATATGCCGAACCAAGTTATTCCTCCGAATCGGCGGTACCACGCGGAACGACTCGCATGGGAGGTCTGCCCCTCATCTCGGCCCGACCCCTCGCTTCCCTCACCGCGATCCCCTCCCCCAATCACGCCGCCGAGCTAGCCCCTCCTCCCAACCCCGCCGCTGCCCCTCCTCCCGAGGTTCCCCTGACCGCCCCCGTCACGACGGTGAGCAACACTGTCGCGCCCTTGCCTCCTTTTCTCTCTCTCCCGACCCTTCCTTCCGCGCCAGGTGAAGGCTCCTGTCGCTGCACCGCCGGCCATGGCTTCCGCAGCCATCGATTGCCTCCTACGTCGGCGTTCGCTCCCCGCCCATGGTCACAGCACACCCCCCCCTCTGCACGCGCCTGCAGCGCCTCCTCATCGTCCCCAGGACGCTCAGCGAGATCCCATCTGGTTTTTTACCTCGCACTTACATGATTTTTTACCTCTGTATATGTGTGTTCTTTGTATTTGATGTCAATATTTGAGTGGTGTGATAACAAATCCATTCCGTTCCATCTCAAAAACCAAACACTCAAATGTAACCATTCCATTCCTCTGAATTCCTTCTACCAAACGTAAGGACATAACCGATCCATTTTAGTGGAATGGAACCATGACATTCCATTCCACTTGGTTCCTGAACTAAACACACCCTAAGGCACCTGCCTTTGTGTCCATGACATGTGGGCCCAACAGGTGTCTGGCCCACATGTCAGTGACCCAAAGGCAGTTGCCTTTAAGGCACCGAAGCAGCGTCCACCCCGACATGACCCTGGTCTGCCTGGTGCGCCTACATTTGAGAATGCAAACGAATCTTCTTTCATTTGCAAACGAATCTATATGTATTACCATGCCCATGTTTTCCTTGCAATAATTAGTCATTCGAAACGAGATACTCCATCCGTTCACTTTTATAAGTCGTTTCAGACAACTTAAAATGAACTGTTTTGCACATTGTCTGAAATGTCTTCAAGGTCTTATAAAAGTGAACAGAGGGAGTACTATAAATTAATTAATGAGGAGTTATTTGAAAAAAATCGAAACGGTACCCACGCTAACGTGGATTAGAGTGTGTGTCACATAATTAGTTATTTGAATTAGAGTGTGTGTCATGTAGTTAGTTATTTGAATTAGAGTGTGTGTCACGTAGCGATCTCCAATTCTAACGTGGATTTCGCATTTCACTGTATCCACGCTACTTTTTTTAATACAAATTCATATGTATATGATGAACACCATGGTAGGGAGAAAACTTTTGGATGGATTCAAACATATGACCAACAAAATAGCACAACAAACTGAGTCAATGTCAACTTTTCGAAACTTAGTATGGCACGAATTCGAAATAATTACCCGTATGCCTAGTCCTCGGTTCAAATCTTACAATGTACACCGAATTGAAACATCGATATTAAGTCTCGTACTATGTACATTCAAATGTT
>NC_041380.1:503681840-503734460 GCF_002162155.2 Triticum dicoccoides
ATACTTCCTGTATCGGTCAATCTTCCTCTCCTAACCACCTTAGGAAGCTATCGGTTTCCAACACACGTTCATTCTTTCTCTCCATGTTTCGATCTCTAAGTCTCTCAACTACACAACCCCTTTTTCACTCTGTTACCAAATGTATTTACCACACACACCCGCCATTGCACCCCATGCCGAGGTCTCTCTCTCCCCCCTCTCCCTCTCACCCTCTCGCGCTAAATACATGCATTGCCTATCTAGCCCCCCCAACCTCTCGTGCGCACGCACACACGTTGTATATCTAGGTCACTCCCTCAAGACTGTCTCACTCTTTCTTCCACACGGCGGGCCACACTCGCTCAATCTCGCTCTCTTTATCTGAGTCTCGTTTAACCTCGTTTTCTTTCACACACAAATGATATATCTCCCTATCCGGGCCTCGATCGACACACTCTATACTCTCTCACATAGATTTTCTATCTAGGTCAGTCCATCCAAGCCGCCACCACTCTTTCGACCTCATGGTGGGCCATGCTCACTCAATCTCTCTCTCTCTCTCTCTCTCTCTCTCCCCGTATGTCTCGATTGACCTCGCTCTTTCTCAGACAAAAACGATATATCACCATGTTTGAGCCCAATTCGACCTATTCACATTGTATACTCTCTCACGCACATCGTCTATCTAGGTCACTCTCTCCAACCCGTCTCACTCTTTCGATCACACGGCGACCCTATGTGATCGTTTGACCTTTCTTCCTCCCACGCACAAAATATATCTACACGTCTGTGACTGGATCATCTCTCAAGCTCTATCTTACAGCCCTCACCCTTGCCAAAAAGCTCAATCGGACAATATCTCTCCAAAGCATATATATTTGTTCAATGAATGTCGGACTACACTCACTTTGTCTCTCTATCTATATGTCTCTCGATTGACCTCGCTTTCTCACAACGTATCTTCCACGCATTGAAGCTACTACCTCTCCATCCCTCGCAAAGCCGGAGCTATTTACATTGCGAGGGGCACTCCAACCTTGGATTAATTTGTGTAGGCATTTATTCCGGTCGGCTTAGATTATATTTTTGTAGCATTCGGCCCACAACTACTCCAAACACCGTTGCAACCCACGCAACTCCCCTAGTTGATTTCCATCTGGCTCGGTCATCGCTCTCCGGCACGTCCTTTCTCGCCTTCAACGTCACACCATGGTATTATTGAAAAAACTATGTTGTTCTCTTTAATTATTATAAATAAGCTACAAAACTACACACCGATAGTCCACTTCGAATGGAACAAATTTCGACCCACAAATTAAAGTGCTACAAACTACACACCGAGGGGCCCACATGTCATGAAACAAATTTGGACCCATATACAAATTAAAAAAAAAAAAGGACGAGGATCGAACATGTGACCGGGCCTTCAAGCCGCACGTCAATAGGCAACATACATAGAATAGCAATGTTTGTTGTACCCCCTTCGTTCATATAATGTTTTTATATTACCACAGCCTAATTAATGGAGAACATGTAATATTATTTTTAATACTATTCGCCTTCACTTACTGGTGGGTTCCATGTGTGATCTCTCTCTCTCTCCTCCCCTTCCGCGTTTAGACGCACGGGCAAACAGGAAGAACTCGCGGGCGATGTTGCCGTTGACCATATCTGGACGCGTTCACAAGTCACGACACCAGTTTCACGTACTAGCAGCACTAGTCAGTGTGTACGTGCAATGCACATTAATTTGGAAGTATATTAAGTGCATGCGGATATTAACTACTAGGATATTATTTGCGTGTTGTCATGTGATTAGCACTATTTTTGGCATGAAATTAACTGCACGCTAAACGTGCTGAGTGCTCGACATTGAAGCAGTCTAGGTCGTTGGATGACAAGGAATACATGTGGCTTGATGATGTTTTATATTTAATTTGATACGGCTCTAGTAGAACATTCAATCGATCAAACCATACATTTCGTTCAATCTGACTACGACTTTAAATCATACGATGATCTATATAAAATAAACAGAAATGATAAACATTCGGATTTTAAGCATGGCAATCTGAACGTTTTTCATGGCAAAATTAGATTACGCGGCGGCGGCGGGAGCGTCTCGCGGTGGGAAGCGGCTCCTCTGCCGTGCTCTATGTGTCGTCGGGCCACTGACCGATGGCGACGGCGGCGTCTTGCGCCGTTGTTGGCGTACTCCTAGACATTGGCCTAGCTTCAAGGAAGGCCAAAATGTTCTGCACTTCGGAGCGAGTCAACAGGCGGGAGGAGGCGACTGGCGTCGGTGCAAGGAAGCGGTCGACGGCGACCATCCATGCCGCTGAGGGGGGCACTGGCACCCGCATGGGGACAGGCACTGTCAACGGCGTGGCGGAGACATTCATGTGCACGGGCACTGGCACAGGTGCGCATGTTAGTGCACGCGCAGGTGCATGCGCTGGCAGGTGCATGGGCACCGGCACCGGCGTGCGCGTCAGTGCAGGCGCAGGCGCATGCGCTGGCAGGTGCACGGGCGCGTGAAAGTCGACGAGGACCTCGTGGAACCCCGTGGGATCAAGCTCGGCGACAATGTGCGGCTCCCAGCCCATCAATGCCGGGATGGGCGCTGGCGCAGTCGGGGCGACGGGAGCCGGAACGGGAGCGGGGACAGGCGCGGCATCTTCCCGCAAGCCCAGTTCAAGCTCGTCCCAAAGCGCCTTATGTTCTTAAGACTTTGGCTGGGTGTCTTCCTCCGGAAACTGGAATACTAAGGGCAGACCATCGTGATGCGGCATGGCGTACGTTTAGGTTAGGCTAGTTGGAGGTAGACGATAGGAGAATCGGAGAGGAAGAGAGATGATTGTAGCGATACCAGGTAGTGCAGGGTTGATTTTAAACTACGGCGCCGGCGACATTAAAAGTGGGAGCAGTTGGGACGACGGTGGGCGGCGGAGCCTAGTCAAAGGGCTCGCCTCCCGGTGAGCCTGCACAGTGGTCTGCTCGCATGCCTCCCTGACAGCCGACGCAGCGGTCTACTCGCACGCCTCCCGTCGACTCACACGCTTGCTCGGACGGCACCTGCCGATGAGAAGCGGGGACTCGTGGCGGCACGTAAACGCCCACGGTTTCAATAGTGAAAGCGTTCACCTTAACGTGACAGGTCTTTGTTCCAAAATATCTTGGCTCTTCATTTGTGCAACTTGTCATAAGCAGCTTGTCTCAAATTCAAGAAAAAACTTACAAAGTAATATTTGTGCCATATCACGTGACGGTGCTTAGTTTCAAGAATTTATGCTAACTTTTGGATTTTCTGAAATTTAAGATCCAGGATTCGAAACAATATCATAACCTGCATCATGCAATAAATTTTCAAGCCGTACATCTGTCCTGTTGTATTTGTTAAGAAAGGATTTGGCCAAACATTTTGCTTAGTTAGACTTCAGACAAGTTATATATGCGGAGTAAAAGGATAATCCCTCCGTACCAGTGCATTGCCTGATATATTAACTCAAGTACTAGGCACGAAAAAACGGGCTCAATTCTATGCCCATCCTGTAGTAGTAGTAGTAGTAGTAGTAGTAGTAGTAGTAGTAGTAGTAGTAGTAGTAGTAGTAGTAGTAGTAGTAGTAGTAGTAGGCAATGCAGTTGACGGGTGACCTTGACGAGCGGCGACCGAGGGAATTGTACCGTGCTCGGCACGGTAGGTAATGTTGTCTAGTTACTAAAGCATCCCTCCGTTGTTCATCCGTAGTCATTATGGACCGGGGACATAAGGGGAATTTCCTAGGGCTGGAATTCTGGCCGCCAGATAGACTTGAAACACTAAGGCTCGACTGGTTGGGGTTGCCTAATGTGCGTACCACGCACGCCACCGAAGGACACGAGCCCGATTTTTTTAGGATCAACACGAGCCAAGGTCTGGCTGGTACGCCATTAGGTCCTACCATTCGAGAATATGAAAGGAACCTTTTAAATTGCCGAATGAATCTATGTGTATTACAATACTCGTATTTTCCTTGCAAATACTAATCTCAACGTGGTAATTGATTTATGACGAGTTGTTGAATTAGAGTGAGTTTGTGATATAGTGATCTCAACGTGGATTTCACATTTCATGGTATCCCTAGTAAGTTTTCCAATGCAAATTCAAATTTAAAAGATGAACAATATGGAGGTGAGAAAACTTTGTATGTATCAAGCATATGACCACACACACACACACAGAGAGACATACACGCATGAACACAACAACAATCCAATAAGTATAGTGCATCTATTTTTACAAACCATGCATGTATGACATGAATTCAAAAATACTCCTTCTATTCCTAAATATTAGTCTTTTAGAGAGTTCAACAAGTGACTACATACGGAGCAAAATGAGTGAATCTAGACTCTAAAATATGTCTATATACATCCGTATGTGACAGTCCATTTGAAGCCTCTAAAAAGACTAATATTTAGGAACGAAGGGAGCAAAATGTAAGACATCCATGGTCCTCAGTTCAATATTTAAAATGAACATGAAACTGAAACATGAATATTAACTCTAGTACTACAGTACATCCAAATGTTGTGTTTAGGCGGAGCTATGATTGTCGGGGGTTAACCCCTCGACCTTAGATAAAATTGTGGAGCTATGTTTAGGGTTGTTTAGATTACATTTGTCCCCACCCTCCCAACCACCGATTGGTTGTGCACCCCCCACCCCTCCTCCCCGGGAGAATATCATGTGCCCCCATACCTTAGATGCTATATGCCGATACGAGTTGCTTGGAGCTTGTAGATCTGAGATATAGTAGCTCACGTGATGTGTCTTAATATTTTTGCAGGAAACCTTGATGAGTTTGAGAATTGCACACAATTTGTACAAAAACTACTTAGATGCCCTTTGGTCCCATATCCAACGACCTCGAAGCTTGTATCACCGTAGCATCTAAGATGAAGGAGG
The DNA here is from genome assembly GCF_002162155.2 of Triticum dicoccoides. NCBI lineage: Eukaryota > Viridiplantae > Streptophyta > Magnoliopsida > Poales > Poaceae > Triticum > Triticum dicoccoides. The sequence goes on from NC_041380.1 coordinate 503,686,768, forward strand.
ACATCATATTCTCCTGTATGTAAGAATATCATGTGCTACCACACCTTAGATGCTTTGGTGATACAAGCTCTTCGGAGGCGTTGGATTTGTGACGCAACACCTCCTCGGTGGTTCGAATGGTTTTTTGCAAAAAAGCCCCAAAAGAGTTCGGCCACTGCTTACAAGCACAAAGACTGCTCAGATGCCATGGGATCTCATATCAAACGACCTCCAAGCTCGTATCACCGTAGCATCCAAGCTGCGATAGCACCTTATGTTTTCTCGCACGGGAGAGTATGAGGTGCTCCCGCACCGTATATTCTATGGTGATACGAGTTCACTGAGATCTAACAGCCCATCATAGGAGGTTTGAATGTTTTTGCAATATACGGCTGATAGAGTTTGGGAAATGCGCAGAAAGTACAAGTACTACACATGTGCCATCTGATCACTGATCATATGACCTAGATGCTCATATCACCGTAGCGAGTAATTAAGCTACGGGGAGCACCTAATATGAGCACGGGGGAGCCGTTGGATCGAAGATGCATCAGCACACACGAGGCTTGAATGTTTTATTTGCAAAAAAATCTTTGGAGAGTTTGGAAATTGCGCATAATTACAAAGACTACTCCCAAGCCATTGGATCTCACACTGAAATATCGGAACAACACACGGGGGTCCCACTTGTCATTAATCAAATTTGGACCTAAAACTAATAAATCTGAAAGACGAGATTCGAACTGGCAACCTGGACTACAAAGCGTAAGTCGATAGCCTAAAAAACGAACGGTTGTTGGCTTTGTCCCATAACTTGATTTTATACAGTACTTGCCTTGAGTAGAGTAGAGGGAGTGCCTCGTCAACACGTGCATGACCGTTGTCTCACTTACTGGTGGGTCCCAGGTCTGCAATCTCAATCTCTCTTCTCTCCATCGGCTAACCTTTGCACGGGCACACACGAAGAGCGGCGCTAGCTTGCCGTGGTGTTATTACAACTAAAAAAAGCTTGGCAAATAGAAGAATCGCCTAGAACAAGAGACGTTGTGGCTGGTCGAGACGGAGCTAACCACATCTATCCTCCGTGCCATGTTTGCATGATGAAGCTGTGTGGCTAGTGGGGTGTTTTTGACCGACTGGCTGGGTCCCGAGGTCGAACCATAGGTACTACGTCTGATACAGTATATTTTTACACGCACATTTTTCCTTCGTGTCGAGACGTGGCACACCCTACCGCGCGGTTTCGGGGTCCTCCCGGGTGGTGCACGCATATATTCTTCCTGATGTGGGACGGCCTACCGCGCGTTTTCTGGGTCCTCCTTGGTCGTAGCGCCAAAGCAAGTAAATGACTCGTCAAATCACGAAAGACCACCTTTCCTGCCGAGTACATCAGTGAAGCATGGTGGCTAGCTAGTTGGGCTAGTTCGACCGATTAGCTAGGCCGCCGCCACATTTGTTTTTTCACCCCCTTTTTTATCTACTTGCTGGCAGGTAAATTTAAATATCCACCGCAGCGTTGCTCTAGTGTTTGGGTGCGGCAGGATTTTTAATTTTTTGATTGACGGGAGCAGGCGCGGCAGCAATTAGTCACGATGACTCCGCCTGTAAAAACCCACTGCTCCCTGATGTGAGAAGTCGTCGACTGGTGTTTTACTGTGGTGAAAACCAAAAGATTCCCCGCTCCCTCCGCCTTCCTGTAGATTGCATTGCCTTTCAGCCATTTCGCCCCCTTTGCTTCCTCTCCCCATTGCTTCTACCTGGTGCCATGGCGGCGCAGCAGATCACGGAGTCCGAGGTGAGGCGTCTGACACTGGATCCCGTCGACCAGGAGTGGGCTCTGCGGGCGGTTGCACCCTGCATCACCAATGTCGTGCGCCTCGAGAAGCAGAGGGACTTCAGTGGTGTTTAGGCGCCCTCTGCATGGGCATGTCCATGTCTCGGCGCAACACGACCGTTGGATCAAACTCAGATGGTGTAGATCAGTCACTGTAGCACAAAGCGTGTGGGTGTGTTTGGTTGCATTCTCATCTCAATATAGTTGTTTCCTCTTCGTGTATTTTTGTCAACCTACTAGTGTGAACTCATGCACCCTTCATGCACTCTGCCAAACACCCAAAAGTGGGTCGAGAAAGGAACTTTTGCTCCCATCCCGTGCACCCTTCATAGACCCTGCCTAACACTATTCGTGCTTCATATGGTTCATGTTTTGTGGAGTACTATAGCACCGTACTCTCTGTGCGCTGTGGACCTAGTTCTGTTAACATTGATCTCACCGTTCATTCTCGACCGTACAGTCGAAAAAGCGGTACTATGTTACATATAGGAGTAGTTGACATGCGCACAACATCATTTGTTATCATCATATCTTACTACACTAGCAACAAGATTGTGTAGTACTGACGTATGAACCACTGCACATGCCTAGTAGTAGGAGCACTGTGTATGTTCAAGTGGCTGCCGTGTTTCGCACTCCTCCATTGTAAGAGTGGAAACACTTGCTGTAATCATTTTTTTTCTTCAGAAAAACAGTGGACATGCTCTACCATGCGGATCCTCCTCTAGCCATGCACTAAATTACTCACTTTCGCCGACGTGTGGGACATCCTGCACCTGGGTCCACCAGCCATGCACTAAATTACTCCGTAGTAGAGTGACGGTAGACTACCTCGATCGAACCGCCACAGTAATGCCCAATGAGCCATCAAAGCACAAAACCCCCTCCTTTCCAGCAGTAAGTTGGACGGATGAAGCAACCATCATTTCACTCTTCTCTCTCAGCTTACTCTCTTGAAGAAAAACCCCACTCGCTTCGCTTCTCCCTCATCTCGTTCCTCCTTTCACTCTTTTCTCTCAGCTTTCTCTCTTGTATGGACGCCGGAGCACCGGGCGACATGATGTCTATGGCTCTGGCCAAAACCGTCGAGGCTCATGGTACGAAGAAGCGCGAGCACCCCGCTGAGACTATCGCAGACAAGCTCAAAGCCATCGCCCTGTCCAAGCCCCCCTCTCTGGGATCCCTCATTAAGCAAGTCCAGGTAATGTCTCTTGTTGACGATCTTTTTCTCGATCTTGATCGTGTTTTTTCATCTAACACGCAGTACTAGTACTGGTAGTACAACTTTTTGGGTGATCTTGCATGTGATTTTAGTGTGCCAAATGACGGTTCTAAATTCCTCTTTTGACCAAAACATGCGAGAGGTTGACACTGATTTCTTATAGATTACTTTCAACTACTCCTCTGTCCCAAATTTCTTGTCTTAGATTTGTCTAGATACGGATGTATCTAATACTAAAATGTGACTTGATACATCTGTATCTAGACAAATCTAAGACAAGAATTTTGGGATGGAGGGAGTACTTTATGAACATCAATGCTACCTTTTAAGAGGGTATATTTGCCTTAGTAACTTGTGTTATGGATATTGCATGTAATCCCTCTGCTCTCATGCCTTTGAAGACATGTTCTAGTGTCTTTGTTCACTCATTTATGTGCGTATATGTAGTCATATATGGAGTATAATATCAAAAATCATCTTATATTTCTGAACGGAGGTAGTAATAAAATATGGTTTCTGTTTGAATTAGAACCAGGTCCGCGATGGAGATGAAGTTCTCAAAGTCATGCCATGTGAATTGGAAGACCAGATGATGAGTTCTACTGCTGAACTATCCAGCTGATGTGTCCTTGTCGCCACGTGTCCTGAACTAGTGTTTTCCTGTAGCATTGTTGTCAGGCATGTTCTCGAAGCTGTACTTGACCACAACAATTTCCTGGCTGTGCCTTCGATTAGGAAGGGTGTGGTTCTTGTAAAGCTTCCCAACAAATCTGATGCGGCATGTCTTCATCATCATGTTTATGAGTGGAAAGACCACTCTGTTAGGTTCTCCAAGGTTGACAAGATGGTGATGGTGCATGTAGACATCTCACACGAAGTCCATGGCCTAGTCAGTTATGTGGGGTTCATCCCGTAGGTCGGTGGCAAGAAATAGTTTGTAGAGTTTAGTTAGTGCAACTTTGCTTGTCTGTAGTAAGTACTATTGTTCAGTACTTGATTTGTGTTTGTGAACCCTGTATTGTTTATTAGTACTGCCGCTTTTGGTGTGTGGTCAGTCCTAAGAACGGTCTATGGTAATGTTTGTCCACTCAATTCAGTCTGTATATTTTGAAGTATCCAGATCATATTTTTTGTGAGGACGGTTTATCAATTATGGTTACACTCCAATATCTATACGCATTGCAGGGTTTATCGCACCCACCAGGATTTCCAGTCCCATGGATGTTCGGTCCATATGATTTGTCACGACCTTTGGACTGTCCTGCTTGTGGGAGTAGGAGGGGCCCCTGCATGCCACGCGTAGTTGGACGATCAATCTTCTGTTTAGTACTTCAACATAGTGATTTCCTGGTAAGGATTCACTCATGTTACATCAAGTAAATCTTATTGATTTACTGTCTAAATCTTATTGATTTAATGTCATGTTTTCTTTCTTTTCCTGCAATTTTACGATGCAGGTTTTGCCATGTGACATTCATCACAGAATAAACCATTTGGTTTGCTCTACGATGGCTATTTTTGCAGGTTTCACTTCTTATGTCGTGTCAGTAACGAAGGCATTGTTTGTCACTTATATTACTGGAAAAAATTGGATCAGTCTGTTGTCTGAGTACAAGCTGAATCCCTATGATAAACTACAGTTTGGTTTAACAAAAACGCCACAATTAGTCCTTCTCGCGTTTAAAAGAAATGAAGAAAAAAACTGGATCATGGTCACGGATCCTAGTCAAGTTAGAAAGCTGATCATAGCAGACCAGACACGATAGTCACTGTCTTGCATAGATCGAGCACCGGCAGTTGCTCTAGCACTGACAGCGTTAGCAGCTCAGTCTGGTCCAGCTGAGGATTGGGTACCGACCGCATCAGCGGATCAGTCTGATCTACCGGAGGATCGGGCATCGACACCGGCACCAGCTCTACAAGGAGCACCATCTCCAGCAGCAGCAGCGGCTTCGGCACCTGCACCAACACTTGCACTTGCATCTGCTCCAGCCCGTGCAGTTGCACCGGCAACAGAGTCAGATGCAGTTCGCACTTCATATACCAAAGTCCTTACAAAAACCGACATGTCCACCTTCTTGGTAAGCATTGGCCGCCGAAGTGCTTCGTTCTTTTTTCTTTCCATGTTGTTTCACATGATTCACTGTGTTGATCTAACTGTTTGAGTATGTCTTCTTGTTTGCAAATAGAGAATTCCTAGAGCAACGAGGGAGTCGTTCAACAATCCGGGCGACCGCGGCCAAGTTTCTCTTACCATGAACCTGCTCAATATACTGTAAGTACAAAGGATGGTCGCATGATGACTGATGCTAAAGGATGGTCAAGGTTCAAATCTAAATCATATCTTGCGGTAGGGGATGATGTCAAAATCGAACTTTCTCGGCAAGGAGAGCTGGTCCAAATCAACTTTGAAATTCTTCAGTAGCAGCACACAACTGTCGAACTGATCTATCCTCCGAGAGATTTTGATGTAATAATCTGGCATGGTGAAACAAGTTTCATGTGTGTATAAGTAGTACGACAGTATTATTTATCACATGGTATATCGTTGATAGAATTGCAACTCTGATTGCTGGTTAGGAACTGTCGTTCGATTTCATTCCAACAGCTGTCGTGCTTTATTCAATTTTGTGTATTCGCCTTGCGACAGCATCTAAAACCAGTGCCATACCGATCGCTTGCAATATGGAAAGCACTGAGGTAGAACACATGGGCCCCCAAACATGCAGGGTTGGCCAGCGGCCCAAAGTCCAGAACCATGAGCCTATCTGAGTATTATATTCACAGCTGAACCGCCATAAAAAAAGCTGAACCCCCATAATGCCCATGCGTTGCAGAGGGAGTATATTTCTCGGCAAGGTGAGCCTGTGATATAAAAGATTTGTATATTTCTTTACAGAGGGAGTATCTCTCTATCAAAAAATAGATTTATGTGTAACTAGTTACTCATGTCTTTCTACTTCCTTTTCGCTGATATGTGGGGCAACCGACAACGGGGTCCACGTGCCATATGCACAAATTAGAGTGCACAACTTCATGGTAGACACACCCCGGTCGTAGCGCCGCGGTAATGCCCATTGAGCTGTCAAATCACAACCCCCCCTTTCCAGCTTTAGCAGTAAGCTGGACGGACGAAGCGGCAATATTTCACTGGGCCTGAATCCCCTTCTCCCTCGTCTGCTTGTTCAGAGAAAAACCCCTCTCGGCAATTGCATAGGGTTTTCTCATGGAGAACCAGGTACGAATTCTTCATCCATCCCCGTTAAATCCAAGTCCCTTGGTCGCAGGTATTCCTAGGATGGCAGCCGCCGCCGTTGATGCATTTTTCTTCCTACTGAATCTAGTGTGTTTCATTTGCAGTGCCCAAAGTGCGAGTACCCTACAGGTTTTTGTGCCCTCGGTGAGACGCCACATTTGTTCCTTCTCATCCTAACACAGCATTTTGAAACGCGCACAGTATGTTCCTAGAATCCTCTTTTCTATCCGGGAGGGTGGGGTTTTTTTGAACATGCTGTGTTCTCATATTATTTTTCCTGCATTGTATTATTTGCTCTGCCAGAACACATGTACTCAAGATGCTCGGCCTTGCCATAACTGAATACACTAGTTTAATGGTCACAGTGAAGACAAGCCACGGATATAAGTTCCGAGTTGGGTTCATGAACCAAGAAGATCGCTGCTTTTTTATGGCCGAACTTGGAAAAACTTTCTCAAGTGTTACGGACTGAAAGTTGGCGCATGAATGTTGATGGAAATAGCAGAACCTGGTCTCATCTTCACTGTGATCTTCCACCCCGACGTTGTTCCAATTGTTCATCCATGTTAGTTTTGTATCTGGTTCTTGCTTGTTGTCTCGATTACTTCTTAATCCACCTATTCTGTCTAACTAATCACAATTTAACTTTAGAAGTAGCAACGAATCTCTCACGAAGATGCTACTTCTAACTAATATTTTCTTATAATTGGTGGCATGTGTAGGTTTTTTTAGAGTTAAGCAGTCTGCTCGTTTGTTACTCTGTAATAACTAGGCTATTACTAATGGCACTGAAGTTGACTGGATCGACATCCACAAGTTCCTACACTTTATTGATCGTCTTGAGGTCCTTGTGGGGCGTTTCAATGGTGGAAGGCCACGTGGGATATGTGTGCCACTGCTGCACTCGTTGAACAGGTCCAACTGTGTCGAGAAACTTATGGTACGAGATGTTTTCTATTATATATGTTGTTCATAAACTATTGCTTATACACAGCTTTACAGCTGTGATCTTCTTGAAACAGGAACTGACGAGTTCTATTGTTCCTATACAGATGCCTGACCATGGTCGGGTCAGACTTGCACTTGGTCACAACATGATGTTTATTTCGACCTACTCAATTCCCCTTGGAGGTGAAAAGATACTTATTCATGGGTGGTCTCAAATAATGAAGGCCCGTCCATCTTGGAGAATAGGACAGAGGATTATGTTCATGCTTTTCCATGGCTCTAAAGTGAATATCCTGTTTATGGACCACGTTGCGAGATGAAGCCGCTTTTAGAAGGTTATGGATGCGCGGGGTGGCACCTGGGCCTTGTCCTGGGGCTTGGCGGCCTCACCCTTGGTTAACTATAGGCAAAGTAGCACTGTTCGAGGCGTGCTTTGTACGGTTGAACCTGTATAAGTACTCATACTTCTTTCAGCTTTGGTTGTTAAGTGCCCCTATTGGTTTCAGTTAAGGTTGTCAAGTACTCCTGCTGCTTTTATAGTCTGTCGTGTTTCTTCAGTCCTGTCTTCCTCCAGCCGCCAAAACCAAACCAGCGCCGGTGGGGCCGCCCACTTCCGCCTCCCACGGCTGGCTGCGCCTCAGCGCACGCATCGCCGCCCCACCGTCTCCTAAATCATTAACACTGACGTCCTCCGCGCGCTTTGGTGCGCTCGCCGCAGCGACACCCTCTCGCGTTGTCAACATGGTCAACAAACAACAGGAATCGGCAGAAGTACGTGGAGAGGATGACAGTAGGGGCCACCACATCAGCGCATGGAAAAATAAAATGCTTCCTCCTATTGTTTTCCTGACATCTGGGACCCACGGCATTGTGAGCGTATATAGTCAATAGAAAAGAGAACAACACAAGATCGGCTGACACCTGGGACGTAGCTACTCGAGCAGTATTTTTTTGTTTGGTATTGTTGAGGCGGAGCAGGGTTTGAACTGGGCTGTGGCCCGTCTAGCCCAGGCTTGTATTTTATGTTCACCATGTGACCAGCCCAGCTATTTTTTCTTTGTGAAAATGAGCCCATTTTATTTTTTCTGAAGAATACCCAATCCAGGCCTACTTATTTTTCTACGCCCTGATGGGCTGCAACTCTTTCAAGACACCTGCAAATCTTGAAAGTAATATGAAATTGGTTGTAAATATAAAAACAGATGACAAATTGGCAATTACTTTATAATTTCTGAATTTTTTCACATTTTCAGATTCCTATTTCACTGGGCATTAACCTAATTTAAATATATCTTCAAAGTACTTAAAATCTGGCTTGACATTTCGGTATTAAAAATAGTTTGGAACCCACAGAAATATGCGAAATTGGCCCTGGCCAACCAAAAAAATGACTGCAATAAATTGCATAAAAAGTTGCCATGAGCTATATATAAATTATTAAAAAAGGGAGTGGTCTAACTTGTGGGCCTGTTTAGTTTATGCAAGATTTTTTTAGTTATTATATACGTCAACAAACGATTCTAGCAGACGTAACCGTTGGATGTCAATCCAACGGCCGTCGTATTTCTTCAATCTCTGATCTTCTTGCTCCAGCTGCCAAAGCAGCGCCAGCCGGACCGCCTACTCCCGCCTCCCGTGGCCGGCTGTGCTGCCGCGCAGGCTTCAGCGCCCCCTACTACTCCCACCGCTGGCCAGGGCATCCCTCTACTCACCCACACCCCCTGTTATTCTGCGGCGACGGCAGCCTCACACCGCAGCCGAACCGGTGAACCCTCGTACTCCTCTCCGCGCGGGCTTCCACTGCCGCGTCTTCCCCGGCTCCGCGTCATCCCCTTCCTAGGCCTCGTCATCGTCCACCGCCGTGGTGCTCTCAGCGCGGCGTGGTCAATGTGGTCAACGACTGACTTCCATTGGAAGAGTACTGTACGTGGAGAGGCTGACAGCTGGGTCCACGGCAGCCGCAAGGAAGTGCCTCCTTATTACGCGGAAAATAATTATTCCTCCACCTGACAGGAGGGACCCACCGGACGGGTCGCCAGTATTTCACGAAAAAAATGTTTCCCCTGACTGCTAGGACCCACAGGACGGGCCACCATATTTCGCCAAAAAAACGTTCCCCCGCTGTCAGCTCGGACCCATCGGAAGTGCCTCCTCATTAGGCAAAAAAAATGAATACCCCCTGCTAGCTGGGACCCACCTTGGTGGGAGGCTGACTTGTGGGCCTACTAAGTTTTCTGGGATGGAGGCCTTTGTCAACTTTAGTCAATATATGAACGATTCTAGCTCCAGTGACCATATGATGTCCATCCAACGGCCGTAGTGCTTCTTCAACCTCTGGTCTTCTTGCTCCAGCCGCCCAAAGCAGCGCCGGTCGTGCCGCCTGCTGATACATCTCCGTCGTATCTATAATTTTTGATTGTTCCATGCCAATATTCTACAACTTTCATATACTTTTGGCAACTTTATATACTATTTTGGGACTAACATATTGATCCAGTGCCCAGTGCCAGTTCCTGTTTGTTGCATGTTTTTTGTTTCACAGAATATCCATATTAAACAGAGTCGAAACAGGATAAAAATTGACAAAGATTTTTTTGGAATATATATGATTTTTGGGAAGAAAAACCCACACGAGACGGTGCCCGAGGTGGCCACGAGGCAGGGGCGCGCCCTGACCCTCATGGGCCACCTGTAAGGCAGTTGCTGCCCTTCTTTCGCTGCAAGAAAGCTAATTTCCGGATAGAGATCGTGTCAAAATTTCAGCCCAATCGGAGTTACGGATCTCCGGGAATATAAGAAACGGTGAAAGGGAAGAATCTGAGAACGCAGAAACAGAGAGAGACAGAGAGACAGGTCCAATATCGGAGGGGCTATCGCCCCTCCCACACCATGGAGGCCAAGGACCAGAGGGGAAACCCTTCTTCCATCTAGGGAGGAGGTCAAGGAAGAAGAAGATGAAGGGGCCTCCCCTCCCCTTCTCTTCCGGTGGCGTCGGAACGCTGCCGTGGCCATCATCATCATCACCGCGATCTACACCAACACCTCCGCCATATTCACCAACATCTCCATCACCTTCCCCCCTCTATATACAGTGGTCCACTCTCCCGCAACCCGCTGTACCCTCTACTTGAACATGGTGCTTTATGCTTCACATTATTATCCAATGATGTGTTGCCATCCTATGATGTCTGAGTAGATTTTCGTTGTCCTATCGGTGGTTGATGAATTGCTATTATTGATTTAATTTGCTTGTGGTTATGTTGCTGTCCTTTGGTGCCCATCATATGATTGCGCGCGTGGATCACACCCTAGGGTTAGTTGTATGTTTATAGGACTATGTATTGGAGGGAAAGAGTGACAGAAACTTCAACCTAGCATAGAAATTGATGCATACGAGATTGAAGGGGGACCAATATACCTTAATGCTATGGTTGGGTTTTACCTTAATGAACGTTAGTAGTTGCGGGTGCTTGCTAATAGTTCCAATCATAAGTGCATAGAATTCCAAGTCAGGGATGACATGCTAGCAGTGGCCTCTCCCACATAATACTTGCTATCGGTCTAGTAAAGTAGTTAATTGCTTAGGGGCAATTTCGCAATTCCTGCCACCACTTTTCCACACTCACTATATTTACTTTATTGTTTCTTTATCTAAATAGCCCCTACCTTTTATTTACGTGCTCTTTATATTCTTGCAAACCTATCCAACAACACCTACAAAGTACTTCTAGTTTCATACTTGTTCTAGGTAAAGCGAACGTTAAGCGTGTGTAGAGTTGTATCGGTGGTCGATAGAACTTGAGGGAATATTTGTTCTGCCTTTAGCTCCTCATTGGGTTCGACACTCTTACTTATCCAAAACTGTTGCGATCCCCTATACTTGTGGGTTATCACCTGCTCTTGCCGCCCGTGGCCGGCTGTGATGCCGCGGAGGCCTCACTGCCCCTACTACTCCCACCGTTGGCCAGGCCATCCCTCTACGCACCCACACCCCCTGTTATTCTGTGGCGATGGCAGCCTCACACCGCAGCCGAACGAGTGAACCCTCATACTCCTCTACGCGTGGGCATCCACTGCCGCATCTTCCCCGGCTCCGCGTCGTCCCCTTCCTAGGCCTCACCGTCATCCACCGCCCTGGTGCTCTCAGTGCGGCGTGGTCAACGTGGTCAAGGAATGGCTTCCATCGGACATGTACTATACGTGGAGAGGGTGACAGCTAGGTCCACGGCCGCAGCAAGGAAGTGCCTCCTTATTACACGCAAAATAATTATTCCTCCACCTGACAACGGGGACCCACCGGACGGGCCACCGTATTTCATGAAAAAAGTTTCCCCCTTACTGCTGGGACCCACCAGCTACATCTTCGCACGCAAGGAAGTGTGTCCGAAAAAAAAACAATTCGCCCCCTGACTGCTGGGACCCACTAGCTACATCTTCGCACGCAAGGAAGTGCGTCCGAAAAAAACGATTCGCCCCCCTGACTGCTGGGACCCACTAGCTACATCTTCGCACGCAAGGAAGTGCGTCCGGGCAAAAAAAATGATTCCCCCTTGACTGCTGGGACCCAGCAGCTACACCTTCGCACGCAAGGAAGTGCGTCCGGGCAAAAGAAAAACAAAAACAAAATGATTTGCCCCCCTGACTGTTGGGACCCACCAGCTACATCTTCGCAGGCAAGGAAGTGCCTGGCAGTCGGGACCCACCTGGTCGAAGCGTACATAGCGTTGTCATTCTGGTCGCGAATGTGTACGTACATATATACTGGTTGATGTAGAGGCGTGCACGTGTCGTAGTAGAGGCGCGTACGTATCGTAGTAGAGGCGTGCACGTAGCATGTATACGTACGTACAGCGGCCAGGGTGCAAGAAAGAAAATACGGCCACGTACGTACATACGGGCAAGGTCTCGAACGCCTACTCGCGCATACGTACGGCCAGGGCTCGTGTACATGGCTGGGTCCGAACGGAGAAACAGCGTCGTCGTCGTGTTCATGGGGAGGCAACGGAATGCATCGTGTTCATGGGGAGGCAACGGAATGTCTCGTGTTCATGGGGAGGCAACGGAATGCGCAGTGTTCATCGGGAGGCAATGGAATGCGTGGGAGCCAACCGGCTGGGTTGGAACGGAATGCGTGGTCGTGTTCATCGGGAGGGCTTGGACGGAACAGGCGATGGAAACGAGGTCTGGCGTACCGCAAAACGGAGGAAACGGCCTTGTGTTCGACCGGCCACGTTCGAAACTGGATCCTGTTCATCGGGAGGGGTCTGGCGTACCGCAAAACGGAGGAAACGAACCTCCTACAGTCGAAACGGGGGTTGGTCCTGTTGATCGGGAGGGGTGTGGCGTATCGCAAAACGGAGGAAACGGACTTGTGTTGGAGCCTTACGGTCGAAACGGGGGTCCTGTTGATCGGGAGGGGTGTGGCTTGTAGTTGGTGGGTAGTTGTGGATTGTAGAAATACTTGTGTCTTTTTTTTGTAGTGCGGTATGTTTTCGGATTCGTTTCGTTCATGCGATATGTGCAATCTTGGAGCGTCTTTTGCATTTAGTTTTCACTTTTCTTTTATGCACCATATTGGTTTGAGATAGTCCTTGGTTGATTTATAGAATGCTCATTGCACTTCAGTTAAATCTTTTGAGTATGGCTTTACAGAATGCTTCATGTGCTTCGCTTATACCATTTGAAGTTTGGATTGCCTGTTTCTCTTCACTTAGAAAACCGCCATTTGTAGAATGCTCTTTTGCTTCACTTATATTTGTTAGAGCGTGGGAATATCTTTTGTAGAAAGAATTAAACTCTCTTGCTTCACTTATATCTATTTAGAGAGATGACAGGAATTGGTCATTCACATGGTTAGTCATAAAATCCCACATAAAACTTGTAGATCACTGAATATGATATGTTTGATTCCTTGCAATAGTTTTGCGATATAAAGATGGTGATATTAGAGTCATGCTAGTGGGTAGTTGTGGATTGTAGAAATACTTGTGTTGAAGATTGTGATTCCCGTAGCATGGACGTATGGTGAACCGTTATGTGATGAAGTCGGAGCATGATTTATTTATTGATTGTCTTCCTTATGAGTGGCGGTCGGGGACGAGCGATGGTCTTTTCCTACCAATCTATCCCCCTAGGAGCATGCGTGTAGTACTTTGTTTCGATGACTAATAGATTTTTGCAATAAGTATGTGAGTTCTTTATGACTATTGTTGAGTCCATGGATTATACGCACTCTCACCCTTCCATCATTGCTAGCCTCTTTCGTACCGTGCATTGCCCTTTCTCACCTCGAGAGTTGGTGCAAACTTCGCTGGTGCATCCAAACCCCATGATACGATACGCTCTATCACACATAAGCCTCCTTATATCTTCCTCAAAACAGCCACCATACCTACCTATCATGGCATTTCCATAGCCATTCCGAGATATATTGCCATGCAACTTCCATCATCATCATATACATGACTTGAGCATTCATCGTCATATTGCTTTGCATGATCGTAAGATAGCTAGCATGATGTTTTCATGGCTTGTCCATTTTTTGATGTCATTGCTACGCTAGATCATTGCACATCCCGGTACACCATCGGAGGCATTCATATAGAGCCATATCTTTCTTCTAGTATCGAGTTGTAATATTGAGTTGTAAGTAAATAAAAATGTGATGATCATCATTATTAGAGCATTGCCCCATGTGAGGAAATGACAATGGAAGCTATGATTCCCTCACAAGTTGGGATGAGTCTCCGGACTTTACAAAAAAATAAAAGAAGCCAAAGAAGCCCACAAAAAAGAGGCCAAAGAAGCCCACCAAAACAAAAAAAATATAAAAAATATAAAAAATGAGAGGAAAGAGAGGAGGGACAATGTTACTATCCTTTTACCACACTTGTGCTTTAGAATAGCACCATGTTCTTCATATAGAGAGTCTCCTGAGTTATCACTTTCATATACTAGTGGGAATTTTCATTATAGAACTTGTCTTGTATATTCTAATGATGGGCTTCCTCAAATGCCCGAGGTCTTCATGAGCAAGCAAGTTGGATGCACACCCACTTAGTTTCTAGTTTGAGCTTTCATACACTTATAGCTCATAGTACATCCGTTGCATGGCAATCCCTACTCCTCACATTGACATCAATTGATGGGCATCTCCATAGCCCGTTGATTAGCCGCGTCGATGTGAGACTTTCTCCCTTTTTGTCTTCTCCACACAACCTCCACCATCATATTCTATTCCACCTATAGTGCTATATCCATGGCTCACGCTCATGTATTGCGTGAAAGTTGAAAAGGTTTGAGAACATCAAAAGCATCACTACTAGGGAAAAGCCTAGCAGGAGCGCGGGTTTTCGGCCTTTTAGTAGCGCGGGGGCCGGCGCTACTAATAAGGCGCTACAGCTAACGTATAGCAGTAGCGCTGGTCCACCCACGCTACTGCTACACAAGTGTTACAGCAGCGCGCTTAAAGGAACCTCACTGCTGCTAATAGCTATAGCACACTTCCCCTGTGCGCGCTACTGCTACAACCGCGCTGCTGCTAACTTTTCTCCACTCGCTACTGCTAATTTTAGTAGTTTTTTTGTTTTTTCGGCATATTTGTTTTGTATTTGAACAGGCTTTATAGAAGAATCTTTAGCACATACAAATGTCATCATGATACACATACAAATGCCTGCGAGACCACAAATGTAATCATAGCATATACATACAAATAGTCTCGTCATAATCATCATTCAACACAAAGTGGTATCTTGTCATCATCCCAAAAATAGCGATACATGCAAGTCTCGAATACTTGCAACTACAACGTCATCCATCTAAACAAAGGTATACGCGAGAAGAGCTATCACTATGAGTTAGAGCGGAACTATGCAGTACATGAGATGGCGGTTACGAGTCCTCTCTCACGCTAGCGTGAACCTCAAGTAACTAGCTTCTCCTTCTTGTCTGCTTTTGAAGCCTTTATGGCTGGCGTCCGAGAACCCATTCACTTGCGCCTGACACTCATGCCACTCGTTGTACATCCCCGGAACCTTCCCTTTGTACATGACATAGCAGTTCCATCTCGCCATCAAGAAACTAGGTACCTTTTAGAGATGCATGTTCATGAAGAGGATGTACAATCATATATATGCAACAAAATATACTAGAGAACACCGAAAAAGAAAGGGTTAGCAACTAGATGCAACATACAGTATGCAAATTAATTAACTAGAGGTACGCAGGTCATCGTACACAAACTAACAAAGTAGCGTTACACAAGTTCGGCAGGGATCGTGGACATCACAAAGTTGCATCGCTAGAAATAGTATACAAGTTCAACCGACACATATCATCATCATCAACATCATAAATCACTAGAAGTTCCATCCTTCCATATTATCGAGGATGGACCCTAGCTTCTTGAACGGCGTGAGGTCTATACGTTGCATGCCTATGCGAGTTCGGACGTCAGCTCGCGATATAGGGCCATGGTGGAACATCCCCTTCTCATCGACGACTTCTTTCATGATGATCATCGCAATGTCTCTTTGGATGCGAAAGAAGTCATCTCTAAGTTTATAATCCGCTTCTCCATGAGATTCTAGCCACTTGTGGATATGATCATCATTTCTGCTTCTCATGTGAAGCTTTTGGTGATCCGTGTTGAACTGAATCATGAGATGGAGGATGTACAATCCATCCTTCTTGCTTGGTTTTGGGACTTGGATGCAGGAGAAGTTAGTTTTATGCGCGAAACCCATCTTCTTGTTCCTTTGTTTCCTGATCTGCATGTGGCCACCTCTAAAGCTGAAGCCTTGGAGAGCATCATCTAGAATATTCATTATGTGGGTGTAGTCTTTTTTCTCGTAGTCTCTGGATGGGTCAAAATACACGGCGTGGGAGACTTGCGGATAAAGAACGATAAGGACGGCGCGCCCGTTGCTGCGGGGAAAAGACACCTCAAATTATTCCCCATAGATAGAGAAGGAATGATTGAAATGTTTGAGAACGTTGCAGAAAACAAAAATTTTCCTACGGTTTCACCAAGATCCATCTATGAGTTCATCTAGCAACGAGTGATTGGATTGCATCTACATACCTTTGTAGATCATGCACGGAAGCGTTCAAAGAACGGGGATGAGGAAGACGTACTCGACGTGATCCAAATCACCGGAGATCCTAGCGCCGAACGGATGACACCTCCGTGTTCAACACACATACGGTCAGCGTGACGTCTCCTCCTTCTTGATCCAGCAAGGGGGGAGGAGAGGTTGATGAAGATCCAGCAGCACGACGGCGTGGTGGTGGATGCAGGGTGTCACAGTAGCAGGGCTTCGCCGTATACTGCGAGAGAGAGAGAGGTGTAGCAGGGGAGAGGGAGGCGCCAAGACTCAAGGTATGGCTGCCCCCTCCTCCCCCCTTTATATAGGCTCCCCTAGGGGGGGCGCCGGCGCTAGGAGATGGGATCTCCTAGGGGGTTGGCGGCCAAGGGTGGAGTAGCCCCCGAGGCAAGGTGGGGCGCCCCCCCACCCCTCGGGTTCCAACCCTACGCGCATGGGGTGGGCCTAGGGGGGCGCACCAGCCCACTATGGGCTGGTTCCCCTCCCCACTTTGTCCCATGGGGCCCTCCGAGATGGGTGGCCCCACCCGGTGGACCCCCGGGACCCTTCCGGTGGTCCCGGTACAATACCGGTGACCCCGAAACTCTCCCGATGGCCGAAACTGCACTTCTTATATATAATTCTTCACCTCCGGACCATTACGGAACTCCTCGTGACGTCCAGGATCTCATCCGGGACTCCGAACAACTTTCAGGTTAGTGCGTATTCATATCTCTACAACCCTAGAATCACCGAACCTTAAGTGTGTAGACCCTACGGGTTCGGGAGACATGTAGACATGACCGAGACGGCTCTCCGGTCAATAACCAACAGCGGGATCTGGATACCCATGTTGGCTCCCACATGCTCCTCGATGATCTCATCGGATGAACCACGATGTCGAGGATTCAAGCAACCCCGTATACAATTCCCTTTGTCAATCGGTACGTTACTTGCCCGAGATTCGATCGTCGGTATCCCAATACCTCGTTCAATCTCGTTACCGGCAAGTCACTTTACTCGTACCATAATGCATGATCCCATGACCAGACACTTGGTCACTTTGAGCTCATTATGATGATGCATTATCGAGTGGGCCCAGAGATACCTCTCCGTCATACGGAGTGACAAATCCCAGTCTTGATCCGCGTCAACCCAACAGACACTTTCGGAGATACCCGTAGTATACCTTTATAGTCACCCAGTTACGTTGTGACGTTTGGTATACCCATAGCACTCCTACGGTATCCGGGAGTTACACGATCTCATGGTCTAAGGAAAAGATACTTGACATTGGAAAAACTCTAGCAAACGAACTATACGATCTTGTGCTATGTTTAGGATTGGGTCTTGTCCATCACATCATTCTCCTAATGATGTGATCCCGTTATTAATGACATCCCCATGTCCATAGTCAGGAAACCATGACTATCTGTTGATCAACGAGCTAGTCAACTAGAGGCTTACTAGGGACATGTTGGTGTCTGTGTATTCACACATGTATTACGATTTTCGGATAACACAATTATAGCATGAATAAAAGACAATTATCATGAACAAGGAAATATAATAATAATCCTTTTATTATTGCCTCTAGGGCATATTTCCAACAGTGTCCCACTTGCACTAGAGTCAATAATCTAGTTACGTTGTGATGAATCGAACACCCATGGAATGCTGGTGTTGATCATGTTTTGCTCTAGGGAGAGGTTTAGTCAATGGATCTGCTACATTCAGGTCCGTATGCACTTTACAAATATCTATGTCTCCATCTTGAACATTTTCACGAATGGAGTTGAAGCGACGCTTGATGTGCCTGGTCTTCTTGTGAAACCTGGGCTCCTTGGCAAGTGCAATAGCTCCAGTGTTGTCACAGAAGAGTTTGATTGGCCCCGACGCATTGGGTATGACTCCTAGGACGGTGATGAACTCCTTCACCCAAATTGCTTCATGCGCTGCCTCCGAGGCTGCCATGTACTCCGCTTCACATGTAGATCCCGCCACGACGCTCTGCTTGCAACTGCACCAGCTTACTGCCCCACCATTCAAAATATACACATATCCAGTTTGTGACTTAGAGTCATCCAGATCTGTGTCGAAGCTAGCGTCGACGTAACCCTTTACGACGAGCTCTTCGTCACCTCCATAAATGAGAAACATTTCCTTAGTCCTTTTCAGGTACTTTAGGATATTCTTGACCGCTGTCCAGTGTTCCTTGCCGGGATTACTTTGGTACCTTCCTACCAAACTTACGGCAAGGTTTACATCAGGTCTGGTAGACAGCATGGCATACATAATAGAACATATGGCTGAGGCATAGGGGATGACACTCATCTCTTCTATATCTTCTGCCGTGGTCGGACATTGAGCTGAGCTCAATTTCACAGCTTGCAACACAGGCAAGAACCCCTTCTTAGATTGATCCATATTGAACTTCTTCAATATCTTATCAAGGTATGTGCTTTGTGAAAGACCTATGAGGCGTCTTGATCTATCTCTATAGATCTTGATGCCTAATATATAAGCAGCTTCTCCAAGGTCCTTCATTGAAAAACTCTTATTCAAGTAGGCCTTAATGCTGTCCAAAAGCTCTGTATCATTTCCCATCAAAAGTATGTCATCTACATATAATATGAGAAATTCTATAGAGCTCCCACTCACTTTCTTGTAAACGCAGGCTTCTCCATAAGTCTGCATAAACCCAAACGCTTTGATCATCTCATCAAAGCGAATGTTCCAACTCCGAGATGCTTGCACCAGCCCATAAATCGAGCGTTGGAGCTTGCACACCTTGTCAGCATTCTTAGGATCGACAAAACCTTCCAGCTGCATCATATATAGTTCTTCCTTAAGATAACCGTTAAGGAATGCCGTTTTGACGTCCATTTGCCATATCTCATAATCATAGTATGCGGCAATTGCTAACATGATTCGGACGGACTTCAGCTTTTCTACGGGAGAGAATGTCTCATCATAGTCAACCCCTTGAACTTGTCGATAACCCTTAGCGACAAGCCTAGCTTTATAGATGGTCACATTACCATCCGCGTCTGTCTTCTTCTTAAAGATCCATTTATTTTCTATGGCTCACCGATCATCGGGCAAGTCAGTCAAAGTCCATACTTCGTTTTCATACATGGATCCTATCTCGAATTTCATGGCTTCCAGCCATTTGTCGGAATCCGGGCCCGCCATCGCTTCTTCATAGTTGGAAGGTTCACCGTTGTCTAACAACATGATTTCCAAGACAGGGTTGCCGTACCACTCTGGTGCGGAACGTCTCCTTGTGGACCTTCGAAGTTCAGTAGGAGCTTGATCAGAAGTATCTTGATCACCATCATTAAGTTCCTCTCTAATTGGTGCAGGCACCACAGGAACATTTTCCTGAGTTGCGCCACTTTCCGGTTCAAGAGGCAATACTTCATCAAGTTCTACTTTCCTCCCACTTACTTCTGTCGAGAGAAACTCTTTCTCTAGAAAGGATCCATTCTTGGCAACAAAGATCTTGCCTTCAGATCTGAGGTAGAAGGTATACCCAATAGTTTCTTTAGGGTATCCTATGAAGACGCATTTTTCCGACTTGGGTTCGAGCTTTTCAGGTTGAAGTTTCTTGACATAAGCATCGCATCCCCAAACTTTTAGAAACGGCAGCTTAGGCTTCTTCCCAAACCATAATTCATATGGTGTCGTCTCAACAGATTTTGACGGAGCCCTATTTAAACTGAATGCGGTAGTCTCTAAAGCATAGCCCTAAAATGACAGCGGTAAATCGGTAAGAGACATCATAGATCGCACCATATCTAATAGAGTGCGATTACGATGTTCGGACACACCATTACACTAAGGTGTTCCAGGCGGCGTGAGTTGTGAAACTATTCCACATTTTCTTAAGTGTGTACCAAATTCGTGACTCAAGTATTCTCCTCCACGATCTGATCGCAAAAACTTGATTTTTCTGTCACGTTGATTCTCAACCTCACTCTGAAATTCCTTGAACTTTTCAAAGGTTTCAGACTTGTGTTTCATTAAGTAGATATACCCATATCTACTCAAGTCATCACTGAGGGTGAGAACATAACGATGGCCACCGCGAGCCTCAACACTCATTGGACCGCACACATCAGTATGTATGATTTCCAATAGGTTGGTTGCTCGCTCCATTGTTCCTGAGAACGGAGTCTTGGTCATCTTACCCATGAGGCATGGTTCGCACGTGTCAAATGATTCGTAATCAAGAGACTCTAAAAGCCCATCTGCATGGAGCTTCTTCATGTGTTTGACACCTATGTGACCAAGGCGGCAGTGCCACAAGTATGTGGGACTATCATTATCAACCTTACATCTTTTGGCACTCACACTATGAATATGTGTAGCATTACGCTCGAGATTCATTAAGAATAAACCATTCACCATAGGAGCATAAAACATATCTCTCATATAAAATGAACAACCATTATTCTCGGATTTAAATGAGTAGCCATCTCGAATTAAACGAGATCCTGATACAATGTTCATGCTCAAAGGTGGTACTAAATAACAATTATTGAGGTTTAAAACTAATCCCGTGGGTAAATGTAGAGGCAGCATGCCGACGGCGATCACATCGACCTTGGAACCATTCCCGACGCGCATCGTCACCTCATCCTTCGCCAGTCTCCGCTTATTCTGCAGCTCCTGCTTTGAGTTACAAATGTGAGCAACCGCACCGGTATCAAATACCCAGGAGCTACTACGAGTACTGGTAAGGTACACATCAATTACATGTATATCACATATACCTTTCGTTTTGCCGGTCTTCTTGTCCGCTAAGTATTTGGGGCAGTTCCGCTTCCAATGACCACTTCCCTTGCAATAAAAACACTCAGTCTCGGGCTTGGGTCCATTCTTTGGCTTCTTCCCGGCAGCTTGCTTACCGGGCGCGGCAACTCCCTTGCCGTCCTTCCTGAAGTTCTTCTTACCCTTGCCTTTCTTGAACTTAGTGGTTTTATTCACCATCAACACTTGATGGTCCTTTTTGACTTCTACCTCTGCTCATTTCAGCATTGCAAATACTTCAGGAATGGTCTTTTCCATCCCCTGCATATTGAAGTTCATCACAAAGCTCTTGTAGCTTGGTGGAAGCGACTGGAGGATTCTGTCAATGACCGCGTCATCCGGGAGATTAACTCACAGCTGAGTCAAGCGGTTATGTAACCCAAACATAGTGAGTATGTGCTCACTAACAGAACTATTTTCCTCCATCTTACAGCTGAAGAACTTGTCGGAGACTTCATATCTCTCGACCCGGGCATGAGCTTGGAAAACCATTTTCAGCTCTTCGAACATCTCATATGCTCCGTGTCGCTCAAAACGCTTTTGGAGCCTCGGTTCTAAGCTGTAAAGCATGCCGCACTGAACGAGGGAGTAATCATCAGCACGTGTCTGCCAAGCGTTCATAACGTCTTGGTTCTGTGGGACGGGTGTGTCACCTAGCGGTGCTTCTAGGACATAATCTTTCTTGGCAGCTATGAGGATGATCCTCAGGTTCCGGACCCAGTCCGTATAGTTGCCGCCATCGTCTTTCAGCTTGGTTTTCTCTAGGAACGCGTTGAAGTTGAGGACAACACTGGCCATTTGATCTACAAGACATATTGTAAAGATTTTAGACTAAGTTCATGATAATTAAGTTCATCTAATCAAATTATTCAATGAACTCCCACTTAGATAGACACCCCTCCAGTCATCTAAGTATAACATGATCCGAGTTGACTAGGTCGTGTCTGATCATCACGTGAGACGGACTAGTCAACATCGGTGAACATCTTCATGTTGATCGTATCTTTTATATGACTCATGCTCGACCTTTCGGTCTTCTGTGTTCCGAGGCCATGTCTGTACATGCTAGGCTTGTCAAGTCAACCTAAGTGTATTGCGTGTGTAAATCTGTCTTACACCCGTTGTATGTGAACGTTGTAATCTATCACACCCGATCATCATGTGGTGCTTCGAAACAACGAACTGTCGCAACGGTGCACAGTTAGGGGGAACACTTTCTTGAAATTATTATGAGGGATCATCTAATTTACTACCGCCGTTCTAAGTAAACAAGATGCAAAAACATGATAAACATCACATGCAATCAAATAATAATAGTGACATGATATGGCCAATATCACATAGCTCCTTTGATCTCCATCTTGGGGTCCATCATCATCTTGTCACCGGCATGACACCATGATCTCCATCATCATGATCTCCATCATCGTGTCTCCATGAAGTTGCTCGCCAACTATTACTTCTACTACTATGGCTAACGCGTTTAGCAATAAAGTAAAGTAATTTACATGGCGTTTCTCAATGACACGCAGGTCATACAAAAAATAAAGACAACTCCTATGGCTCCTACCGGTTGTCATACTCATCGACATGCAAGTCGTGATTCCTATTACAAGAACATGATCTCATACATCACATATATATCATTCATCATTCATCACAACTTTGGCCATATCACATCACAAATCACTTGCTGCAAAAACAAGTTAGACGTCCTCTAATTGTTGTTGCAAGTTTTACGTGGCTGCAAAGGGGTTCTAGCAAGAACGTTTTCTTACCTACGTAATAGCCACAACGTGATTTGTCAACTGCTATTTTCCCTTCATAAGGACCCTTTTCATCGAATCCGCTCCAACTAAAGTGGGAGAGACAGACACCCGCTAGCCACCTTATGCAACTAGTGCATGTCAGTCGGTGGAACCAGTCTCACATAAGCGTACGTGTAAGGTTGGTCCGGGCTGCTTCATCCCACAATACCGCTGAAGCAAGATAAGACTAGTAGCGGCAAGAAAGTTGACAACATCTACGCCCACAACAAATTGTGTTCTACTTGTGCAAGGAGAACTACGCATAGACCTAGCTCATGATGCCACTGTTGGAGAACGTTGCAGAAAACAAAAAATTTCCTACGGTTTCACCAAGATCCATCTATGAGTTCATCTAGCAACGAGTGATTGGATTGCATCTACATACCTTTGTAGATCACGCGCGGAAGCGTTCAAAGAACAGGGATGAGGAAGACGTACTTGATGTGATCCAAATCACCGGAGATCCTAGCGCTGAACGGACGGCACCTCCGTGTTCAACACGCGTACGGTCAGCGTGACGTCTCCTCCTTCTTGATCCAGCAAGGGGGGAGGAGAGGTTGATGAATATCCAGCAGCACGACGGCGTGGTGGTGGATGCAGGGCGTCACAGTAGCAGGGCTTCGCCGTATACTGCGCGAGAGAGAGAGGTGTAGCAGGGGAGAGGGAGGCGCCAAGACTCAAGGTATGGATGTCCCCTCCCTCCCCCCTTTATATAGGCTCCCCTAGGGGGGAGCCGGCCCTAGGAGATGGGATCTCCTAGAGGGTGGCGGCCAAGGGTGGAGTAGCCCCCAAGGCAAGGTGGGGCGCCCCCCACCCCTAGGGTTCCAACCCTAGGCGCATGGGGTGGGCCTAGGGGGGCGCACCAGCCCACTATGGGCTGGTTCCCCTCCCCACTTTGGCCCATGGGGCCCTCTGGGATGGGTGGCCCCACTCGGTGGACCCCCGGGACCCTTCCAGTGGTCCCGGTACAATACCGGTGACCCCGAAACTCTCCCGATGGCCGAAACTGCACTTCCTATATATAATTCTTCACCTCCAGACCATTCCGGAACTCCTCGTGACGTCCAGGATCTCATCCGGGACTCCGAACAACTTTCGGGTTACTGCATATTCATATCTCTACAACCCTAGCGTCACCGAACCTTAAGTGTGTAGACCCTACGGGTTCGGGAGACATGTAGACATGACCGAGACGGCTCTCCGGTTAATAACCAACAGCGGGATCTGGATACCCATGTTGGCTCCCACATGCTCCTCGATGATCTCATCGGATGAACCACGATGTTGAGGATTCAAGCAACCCCGTATACAATTCCCTTTGTCAATCGGTACATTACTTGCCCGAGATTCGATCGTCGGTATCCCAATACCTCGTTCAATCTCGTTACCGGCAAGTCACTTTACTCGTACCGTAATGCATGATCCCGTGACCAGACACTTGGTCACTTTGAGCTCATTATGATGATGCATTACCGAGTGGGCCCAGAGATACCCCTCCGTCATACGGAGTGACAAATCCCAGTCTTGATCCGTGTCAACCCAACAGACACTTTTGGAGATACCCGTAGTATACCTTTATAGTCACCCAGTTACATTCTGACGTTTGGTATACCCAGAGCACTCCTACGGTATCCGAGAGTTACACGATCTCATGGTCTAAGGAAAAGATACTTGACATTGGAAAAACTCTAGCAAACAAACTATACGATCTTGTGCTATGTTTAGGATTGGGTCTTGTCCATCACATCATTCTCCTAATGATGTGATCCCGTTATCAATGACATCCCCATGTCCATAGTCAGGAAACCATGACTATCTGTTGATCAATGAGCTAGTCAACTAGAGGCTTACCAGGGACATGTTGGTGTCTGTGTATTCACACATGTATTACGATTTCCGGATAACACAATGATAGCATGAATAAAAGACAATTATCATGAACAAGGAAATATAATAATAATCCTTTTATTATTGCCTCTAGGGCATATTTCCAACATGAAATGTATGAAAGGGTTGTTCGAAACTGACTTACTTTGGATGATAAGGCACGAGGACAATTTCCTGGTCCTTATTCTGTACCATGAAGTTTTGGAGGTAGTCCCTAGCAGTTTCACGCTCAAAGTCGCCGAGACTCAAGAAAGACTCGTGCATGTAGTACGGATCCGCCACAAAGATTTGCGAGACTTCTTCACTGTTCATGACAGAGCTCATATGTAGCGCAAAAAGGCGGACGATTGTAAAATCAAGCCGCCTTGTCAGAAACATCTCAAAGATATGGTCAAACCGCAGGAAGAACACCTCCGTGGGCCGTGTCTCGACGTAGCACTTCCCCTCAGGCACACGAGCCGCGTATGTCGGATATCCTGGATCCTTTGAGGCTAGTAGGCTTTTCTCAGTCGACAGCACATGGTCATGCAGTCTCTTGAGATCCCCTGATGGTGCCTCCAGCGGTTTCGGCGGTAGCATCGGCTCGCCCGTGAGATGGAACATGGCCGCACCTTTCACGGGTACACGCTCTTCAGAATGCATCGTTTGGCTGCTATGTGCTCTGGCTTGTTTGGAGACAGCTATCTTCCCCGATCTCTTTCTCTCCTTTTTCTTGGGCACACCTTCTAGACCCTTCCTTAATGTGACACCCCAAAATTTTGGCCTTGTTTTATTAAATTAAAATTTTTGCCAGGAATTAAAACTTTGATTTTTTTTGGACTCCCTTTTGATTTTTTGAAACATTTCCTTTCTTATTATCATTGAGTTGTTCCCTAAAGGGAAAACCTTTCAAATATGTTATTGTACTTGTTTAACATCTCAAGAAAAAAAATTCTTTTATCAGTATAACTAATTACCTAATTAATTTGCTTGATCTTTATTTTCTTGAAAAATGGTTTTCCAAGGTTATATGGCCATAATTGAACTACAACCATTTGATAAATTCACCTAAAATTCTAACCAAAATTTGGAGATGTCATGTGATGTTTTTAAATCACTTTTATACAAAAATATCTTTTATTCATGTAATATTTTGAGCTCTGCATCAATTTTTCTTCTCTGGTCCAGAGTGCAATTTTGCACTACAACCCATTTAAATATTTCTTTCTGGCCTCCACCAAAATTATGGGATGTTGGTAGTAGCATATGATTCAACATTATGCAAAAACCTAGTGCTGTTCTTTGAAAATTTTGAGTGAATCAACCTCTTTTCCATTCTGGTCCAGCCTTGTGATTTCTACTACAACCCTATTTATTTTTGCTCCAGTAACCTTGTGCCTTCTCCTACTTGTAGACAGCCCTACCAAACCCCTAAGTCCAGGAGCATGCACCCATTTGAATATTTTTGGTTCATGAAATAATGCCATTTATCTCCTGTCCAGAATTGTAGTTTTGCAAAACTTGCACTAACAAGTTTGTGCTTTTCACAAACTAACCTCACCACCCTCTTATTCATCTAAAGAGACCCACTCTGGAAGTTTTGGCCACTCCAAGAAATGCCTAGGTGCCTGTGGCATTTTGTCAAACACCTAGAGTGCATGAACAGCTTTGACATGAATTTTGTCATTGCACTGTGAACTTGCACCTCTGATCAAACTAACATGTCCACTAGACTCCCAGTTACTCCTAACCTAGGTCTGCTAAGTGCCAGCCTCACCCAAGCCCTGTGGCATGCATTGGCATTTCGACGAGCACGTTCCGTGCGTGCTCCGGGCGCGAGCAGAGCACGCGTTTTGCACGTGCCGCGCCCGAGCCAACGCGTCGCGCCCCTGGTTTTACCCACTGTAGAGCCACGCCACGCACTCCCCTTCTCACCGCATCACGCCAAGCCGCCCCTCGCCACGTCCCCGGCAAGCCAGGAGCTAGCCGCCACGGTCGCCCGACAGCCCCTGCTCATGTCGGCGCCGCCCGAGCCTCTCCCGCTCGCCACCTGGCCCCTGGAACAGCGCGAGCTCATCCACAAGCATGTCCACTAGCGCTCGTCGCCGCCACGACGCCCTAGCTACAGAATGGCGGTCGCCGGCGACCTTATCCATGGCCACCGTCGGAACCGACCCCGATCGCCTATTTAAGGAGCCCCGAGCTCGTCTCCGCACGCAGGCAGTCCCAAGCCATCTCCCTAGGACCCCCATTGGTAGCCAATCGACCCGGGGAGGTCTCCTTCCCCATCTCCGGCAACCGCAGCCGCCGCCACTGCCCCGGCCATTCCGGCGCTACCAGAGCCTTTCCCCCTCCGTTCTCTTCACCAGGAGCTCTTTCTTCCTCCAGTGAACCCATCCCCCTACTCGATTTTGATCAGGAACCACAGTAGCCCCAAAACAACTCTGCTCCCGAAGCCCCCTCCGCCGCGAAGCTCACCGCCGACGACTCTTTCCACCCCCGTCTACCCAGCGACCACCGGAAGGATCGCCTCGGTCTCGCGGATCCATCCAGACCCTCTGGAACCCGCGGGAAACCGCCGTTCGCCAGCGACGATCGCCATTGCCTCGCCTCCGTTCGGGCAGAGGAAGAGGAGGGAGGGATAGACCAGTCAAACCTGACCAGTGGGCCAGGCGGGCCCACTGTCAGTGACTCGCGCGCCGTCCACGTTGGAGTAAGTGGGAGCATATAACCAAAATACGCCTTCGACGTGTACGTATATTCGAAACGTTTTTCTTTTTCTGTTTTACTTTTAAATAACAGATTTTGACCAAAACTTTGACTGAGCTTAACTTTTTAAATACAACTCCAAATGAGTTGATTCTTTTTCCTACATCCCTCAAATTCTGTCTAGTTTATTTTGAGATTTATTTGAAAATTTTCCAAACAACTTTTTTGTACTGTTTTTTAAATATGTGTTATTTGCATATTTTTTTGAAAATAGGATTTTGGAAGAGAAGGAAGCTTTCAAAAGATTTGGAGTGCACCCTGCCCTTCCACACCATGAAGGCAAGCATTCTGAACCCCGGCATAATATTTTTGGTGTGTTAGTTGACTCGTTTATAACACCATCTCATTTCGGAGAACTCGTTATTTTATGTGGCGATGTGATCATTTGCATGTAGGCATATTAGTGATTTCCTTGCTGTTGGAAATGAATATACTTGTGATGGTAATCATCCTCATGTGCCTTGGATGCATGCCGGAAAGGAATCCGGGAAGGCCTCTGCCTTGGGTAGGAGTGAGCTTGTCGCTGGTCCCCGTCAGGACGGTTATGTCCGGTATGGCATAGTAAGGTATAATGGGTGGTGATTTCGTCGGTTGAAATATATTTGATATACATGTCATGCAGGGAATTTATAAACCTCCTAAGTCGACCGTAGATCGAGTCTTGTTGCAGTAACCCCCATACGTGTCCGTACTACCACTTGTCCCTGTCGCAGGTAGGGTACGGTTCAGTAAGTTGTTAACCCTTGTCTTGGCACACACCGTACAGAGAGGCCATGGTGGAAGATGTCGGTTGTAGCTGGTAGGCATGCCACCTGGTCAGGGGGCATGGGTGTTTTCGGTTGGGACCGAGAGCGGAGGCCACCCCTTAGAGCGCGCGATATGAATTTGATCCCATGCTATGCGAGGTTGTAGCCTCCCCACTTAGAGTTTGCTTAACAAGTGTCGTGGGTGATTCCAGACACCGGTGAGTTAAGCTGGTGTGTGTAAGTCAGGTGTGTTTTCAATTAAAAGACCATAGACGGAATTAGTCCCGATGGACTAAAGGAATCCCTTACTCGTGGGTAAAGAGTACACCCTCTGTAGAGATTAAACCTATTCGAATAGCCATGTCCATGGTTAAGGATTTCAGTCTGGGATGGGTCAAGGGTTGGTATTAGTGTCGGTCTTCGGAGGAGAAATTGTTAAACCCGAACTTGGATTGTGAATTCTGACTTGTGAAGATTTTGATTATTATTATTATAGACTAACCCATTATATCATTGACTATCCCTAGGACGGTTCTAACTCCTGGATATTCATTGTGATTATTTATTTTATAAGCCCTTTATGTGGTGTCGCTGAGACGCCCGACTGTGGCATTGCTTGTTATTTATTTATTTTATAAGCCCTTTATGTGGTGTCGCTGAGACGCCCGACTGTGGCATTGCTTGTTATTTATTTATTTTATAAGCCCTTTATGTGGTGTCACTGAGACGCCCGACTGTGGCATTGCTTGTTATTTATTTATCATATAAGCCCTTTATGTGGTGTCGCTGAGACGCACGACTGTGGCATTGCTTGTTATTTATTTATTTTATAAGCCCTTTATGTGGTGTCGCTGAGACGCCCGACTGTGGCATTGCTTGTTATTTATTTATTTTATAAGCCCTTTATATGGTGTCGCACGGATGCCCGACTGCGGCATTTTATTCCCACTCCATTATTGCTTATTCATGTTGCATATAAATAACCTGCTTGCTTGCATAAAAGATGTTTTATTTATGACTGACGATGTGATCATAGAATATTTCAGTGCATAATTATCAATTATATTATCCCAGTGTTCATAATGTTTGCGAGTACATTCAAAGTACTCACTGGCTTGTCCCTGGCTATTGTCTTGGCCAGATTTCTGCTTGGAGAGGAGCGTTGCGGTGACAGCCCCGGAAACTAAGCAACGGTGATAGCAGCCTCGCGAAGATAGGAGTCGACCTGGTCAGCTGTTCCTGTGGGAAATGGAGTCCCATAGACACTGACGACTCACAAACCGCTTCCGCCATCGACCACTAGAAACCCAATTGTTGTACTCACAGGCCAGAATGGTCTTGTACTACATATTTTGTATTTTTGCTTGGAATTTCTGTATCAAGTTGGTGCCTCATCAGCTAACAGTAATCCTGGGGCTAGTGAGCACGATGGCCATTTTCTGGAAATCAATGTCTAGAAAATCCGGTCACGACACACTTGGTATCAGAGCCAGGCTGACCATTAGCGAATCCTATCTTAGCCAGGTCAATAAACTTAGGTAGACCAACCCATCAAGCCATAACCGAACCAAGCTTCTCATACAAGATAGCCCCACAGTGACCCGACACCTTTTGGCAGTCGGTGCCCAACCTATCAACCTAAACATGTCGCTCATGCGCCAGTGACCGGCCCCTAAATATTCCTTTCTCGCAAACGTGCGAAGGAAGACTCCGTCCCCTTTTCCTATAAAAAGGGGCACGCTAGCCCCAACACAGCCCAGCACAGCCTCTACCCCAAACCAAGCTACAATGCCTGGCCCTGTCATGCACAATGAGACCACGGCAACCAACCTTGGAGGCTTTGTGACCATACTCGCAAACCTCACCCGTCGTGCCTATGCGTTAGAAGAGCCCGCAAAATATGTTGTGTACCAAGGACCCATGAGCGGTGAGAACCGTCAATTCTGGGCCACTGTACACATCTACGGTAGGGGTCTAGCACCCGAACGCCCCTACAGGTTCACCGGAAGAACGACTTCGTTTGAGCCACAAGCCATCCAACTAGCTGCTCGAGAAGCTATAGTTCATCTCCGGCACTTGTCGCCCAGAGTTAACTGTCGCTTGTTCCACTACTACCCCAAACGTGAAGGGTATGGTAGACCACCCCAAGTTGCCAACGGAGATCACGAGACAGATCCTGCATTGTTGCACCTAGTGCGCTATGTAAGTGCACTAGAGGAACTGTGCGATCAAATCACTATTGATCTAATCGCAGCTCGTGGAGAGCTGGTTCGTCGAGCCCCGGCTTGAGAAGAGAACGAGCCCAACGCCGACAACCCAGTCGTGTTGTTTGGACACCTGATCGAGTCCCTGAGGCCTGCCCCAGCCATCGGCCAAGGTGCTGCGATAACCCCAGAAGTGCTTCGTCGCATATTGGGAGCACACTCCAACGGGGTTGTGGCCAACAATCCCCGAGATGGTCCTCATCGCTACCCCGAGCCTGCAGCCCCTCAACCCACTCCAGCTAATCCCGACAGTGAGACCAGAGGAGAAGCCTCAACATCCACAAGGCACGCCCGCTTGGATGTAAACGAGGTAGACTAAGTCACCCGAGTCGTATCGAGTCCCAGTGTACCCTCGCTTTGTAATCGTGTGGCCTTGTAATTAAATGCCGCCTGTTGTCGTGCCTCTGTTTTAATAGTATCCTTGCCTGGATACGCCAGTATGCAGTATAAGATTTCTATTCCAGACACAGTTACCAAAAACCTCCCCGACAGCCCCCACAGTAACACATCACTATAGTGAAATGTGTGAATCTATGGCTTGACCCCGATCCTTGGAACAGAGCTGAAAATTTTCTTTACCATTCACCACGGTAAAAAAGACCCAGCTCCGGTGCTATCAAAAGGCCACCGCGCGACCTTGCCAAGCACCTCTCACCTTGTGCACCACCCTCACAACCATTTCTTGCCATGCCGAGCCCCAGCATTTATCTGAGAACCCCAGATGCAACCCCGGGTAGTTTTGTCAAGATATTGTGGGATTTTACCTGCAGTACCATGGGCGCTACCCAGCCACCCCAGTACGAGCTGTTCAAATCGAGAATTACCCCTTCCACCTCGAGATATTGGGCAGCAGTACACATCCCTCCCGTAAACTCAAACCAAGACCCAATGGAGGTCTCCTTTGTGGGGAAATCTATGCCAACCCCACATTTGGCCATAGAAGCTGTTGCATACGAAGCGCTTGCTCGCCTTCGATTCGCGGTACCCTATGCCAGCGAACGAGGGTATTATTACTTCCTGAGCCATGCAGCACCCGGAGGAGTGACATCTTTTCTCGGTGGACGAATTGAGAGAGACCCAGTCCTGGCCAACCTTGTCCAGTACGTCATCGCTCAAGAGCGTTTAACCCAACGTGTGATGGGTTATCTCCAGAGCCTCACAGATTTAAATCCTAAGATCGCCATCGGCAGAGCACTAAGGCCCAACCAGGAGAGGCACGTGCATCAACTGGTCAATCCACTTCCCCCGATAGAAGAGGAGTGTATCGCAGTACCAGAGACGTTTTCTAGGGACCCCGTCCAGTTACCGTTTCCATTTTAGACGTTGCTGCGGTGTTCATTATTGCAACATTTATATATGTGTGTGACTTATGCGTGATACCCTGAGTTTGTATGACGAGTCAATTATTTGGCTTCTACTAATGTGTGTAGTTTTTGTTGTGGTTTATGCTCCTTTAAATTAACTGTTTTTCCCTCGCAAAATCCTGGAGTGAGATTTCTTTTCCCTGAGTTGCTACATCTGCACCTTCTCACGGCGTGGATTAATTAATTTCACACAGCACCACGGCAGCAGACTCACAACCATAATCATTCGAACACATACACTCTTTGCAAAACTTTGCAACGGTGTTACATCCAGCTAATCACCCCCTAACAACAGTTAGCACTCGGCACACCCCATCTACTCCTCGTGATCACCACCACCGCGGAGAGCCGACACCCGAGCAGCAGCGTCGCGATGATCGTCGGGGATCATCGCGCACAGGAGCATGGAGAGCCCCAGCAGTGTCGCCAGCCCTCCGCATATCAGGATCGCAAACCAGTCCGGCATCACCTCCGCCATTAGAGCCTAACCCGAGCTTTTGTAAGCAGTAATGAAGGAAGAAGGAGGAGGAGAAGTGAGGCCAGGTGTGAGGAAGAAGAGAGGGGCACCCCGGCCGTTTTATAGCTCGAGCTCGGTGTACGGTGGGCGAAGTCCACCAACACCGCTCGTCGCCGATCGCCGGTGTTCGGAGACGAATCCGCGAGCAGTGCCGACAGTGCGCTGGCCCGCGAGGTGAGTGCACGCTGCACCGGCATCTAGCACACCGCGCACTACCGTGGTACGGCCTAGATTCCCTATGCGCTAGGCGCCGCCGGTGGAGAAAGCGCGTGGAAACGCGCGGGAGAGAGGAAGAAGAGAGAACCAGAGGGAGAAGAAGAGGCTGACAATGGGCCCCGAATCCACCTGTCGGCCAGAGAGAGAACTGTGCTCTCGGGTACAACCAGGGTATATTTAAATTTAGAAGTTATTCTAAATTTATATCCAGCTTAGAAATCTCACGTTTTGTCCTGAACCGTAGATTATTCCACGCAGCGCCAGCGTCCACACTGTGGTTTTGCACCACTTATTGCCCTCTCACTGTAGCCACATTTTATTGCATATAATTTTTCTTAAAACAGCTTTTAACAAATCTCGAGGACGAGATTTTTCTTAAGGGGGGTAGTGTTGTGACACCCCAAACTTTTGGCCTTGTTTTATTAAATAAAATTTTTTGCCAGGAATTAAAACTTTGATTTTTTTTTTGGACTCCCTTTTGATTTTTTGAAACATTTCCTTTCTTATTATCATTGAGTTGTTCCCTAAAGGGAAAGCCTTTCAAATATGTTATTGGACTTGTTTAACCTCTCAAGAAAAAACTTTTCTTTTATCAGTATAACTAATTACCTAATTAATTTGCTTGATCTTTATTTTCTTGAAAAATGGTTTTCCAAGGTTATATGGCCATAATTGAACTACAACCATTTGATAAATTCACCTAAAATTATAACCAAAATTTGGAGATGTCATGTGATGTTTTTAAATCACTTTTATACAAAAATATCTTTTATTCATGTAATATTTTGAGCTCTGCATCAATTTTTCTTCTCTGGTCCAGAGTGCAATTTTGCACTACAACCCATTTAAATATTTCTTTCTGGCCTCCACCAAAATTATGGGATGTTGGTAGTAGCATATGATTCAACATTATGCAAAAACCTAGTGCTGTTCTTTGAAAATTTTGAGTGAATCAATCTCTTTTCCATTCTGGTCCAGCCTTGTGATTTCTACTGCAACCCTATTTATTTTTGCTCCAGTAACCTTGTGCCTTCTCCTACTTGTAGACAGCCCTACCAAACCCCTAAGTCCAGGAGCATGCACCCATTTGAATATTTTTGGTTCATGAAATAATGCCATTTATCTCCTGTCCAGAATTGTAGTTTTGCAAAACTTGCACTAACAAGTTTGTGCTTTTCACAAACTAACCTCACCACCCTCTTATTCATCTAAAGAGACCCCACTCTGGAAGTTTTGGCCACTCCAAGAAATGCCTAGGTGCCTGTGGCATTTTGTCAAACACCTAGAATGCATGAACAGCTTTGACATGAATTTTGTCATTGCACTGTGAACTTGCAGCTCTGATCAAACTAACATGTCCACTAGACTCCCAGTTACTCCTAACCTAGGTCTGCTAAGTGCCAGCCTCACCCAAGCCCTGTGGCATGCATTTCGACGAGCACGTTCCGTGCGTGCTCTGGGCGCGTGCAGAGCACGCGTTTTGCACGTGCCGCGCCCGAGCCAACGCGTCGCGCCCCTGGTTTTACCCACTGCAGAGCCGCGCCACGCACTCCCCTTCTCACCGCATCACGCCAAGCCGCCCCTCGCCACGTCCCCGGCAATCCAGGAGCTAGCCGCCACGGCCGCCCGACAGCCCCTGCTCATGTCGGCGCCGCCTGAGCCTCTCCCGCTCGCCACCTGGCCCCTGGAACAGCGCGAGCTCATCCACAAGCGTGTCCACTAGCGCTCGTCGCCGCCACGACGCCCTAGCTATAGAATGGCGGTCGCCGGTGACCTTATCCGCGGCCACCGTCGGAACCGACCCCGATCGCCTATTTAAGGAGCCTCGAGCTCGTCTCCGCATGCAGGCAGTCCCAAGCCATCTCCCTAGGACCCCCATTGGCAGCCAATCGACCCGGGGAGGTCTCCTTCCCCATCTCCGGCAACCGCAGCCGCCGCCACTGCCCCGGCCATTCCGGCGCTACCAGAGCCTTTCCCCCTCCGTTCTCTTCACCAGGAGCTCTCTCTTCCTCCCGTGAACCCATCCCCCTACTCGATTTTGATCGGGAACCACCATAGCCCCAAAACCACTCTGCTCCCGAAGCCCCCTCCGCCGCGAAGCTCACCGCCGATGACTCTTTCCACCCCCGTCTACCCAGCGACCACCGGAAGGACCGCCTCGGTCTCGCGGATGCATCCGGACCCTCTGGAACCCGCGGGGAACCGCCGTTCGCCGGCGACGATCGCCATTGCCTCGCCTCCGTTCGGGCAGAGGAAGAGGAGGGAGGGATAGACCAGTCAAACCTGACCAGTGGGCCAGGCGGGCCCACTGTCAGTGACTCGCGCGCCGTCCACGTTGGAGTAAGTGGGAGCGTATAACCAAAATACGCCTTCGACGTGTACGTATATTCGAAACGTTTTTAAATACAACTCCAAATGAGTTGATTCTTTTTCCTACATCCCTCAAATTCTGTCTAGTTTATTTTGAGATTTATTTGAAAATTTTCCAAACAACTTTTTTGTACTATTTTTGAAATATGTGTTATTTGCATATTTTTGAAAATAGGATTTTGGAAGAGAAGGAAGCTTTCAAAAGATTTGGAGTGCACCCTGCCCTTCCACACCATGAAGGCAAGCATTCTGAACCCTGGCATAATATTTTTGGTGTGTTAGTTGACTCGTTTATAACACCATCTCATTTCAGAGAACTCGTTATTTTATGTGGCGATGTGATCATTTGCATGTAGGCATATTAGTGATTTCCTTGCTGTTGGAAATGAATATACTTGTGATGGTAATCATCCTCATGTGCCTTGCATGCATGCCGGAAAGGAATCCGGGAAGGCCTCTGCCTTGGGTAGGAGTGAGCTTGTCGCCGGTCCCCGTCGAGACGGTTATGTCCGGTATGGCATAGTAAGGTATAATGGGTGGTGATTTCGTCGGTTGAAATATATTTGATATACATGTCATGCAGGGAATTTATAAACCTCCTAAGTCGATCGTAGATCGATCTTGTTCCGGTAACCCCCATACGTGTCCGTACTACCACTTGTCCCTGTCGCAGGTAGGGTACAGTTCACTAAGTTGTTAACCCTTGTCTTGGCACACACTGTACAGAGAGGCCATGGTGGAAGATGTCGGTTGTAGCCGGTAGGCATGCTACCTGGTCAGGGCGCATGGGTGTTTCCGGTTGGGACCGAGAGGGGAGGCCACCCCTTAGAGCGTGTGATATAAATTTGATCCCATGCTATGCGAGGTTGTAGCCTCCCCACTTAGAGTTTTGCTTAACAAGTGTCGTGGGTGATTCCAGACACCGGTGAGTTAAGTTGGTGTGTGTAAGTCAGGTGTGTTTTCAATTAAAAGACCATAGACGGAATTAGTCCCGATGGACTAAAGGAATCCGTTACTCGTGGGTAAAGAGTACACCCTCTGCAGAGATTAAACCTATTCGAATAGCTGTGTCCATGGTTAAGGATTTCAGTCTAGGATGGGTCAAGGGTTGGTCTTAGTGTCGGTCTTCGGAGGAGAAATTGTTAAACCCGAACTTGGATTGTGAATTCTGACTTGTGAAGATTTTGATTATTATTATTATGGACTAACCCATTATATCATTGAGTATCCCTGGGACGGTTCTACCTCCTGGATATTCATTGTGATTATTTATTTTATAAGCCCTTTATGTGGTGTTGCTGAGACGCCCGACTGTGGCATTGCTTGTTATTTATTTATTTTATAAGCCCTTTATGTGGTGTCGCTGAGACGCCCGACTGTGGCATTGCTTGTTATTTATTTATTTTATAAGCCCTTTATGTGGTGTCGCTGAGACGCCCGACTGTGGCATTGCTGGTTATTTATTTCTTTTATAAGCCCTTTATGTGGTGTCGCTGAGACGCCCGACTGTGGCATTGCTTGTTATTTATTTATTTTATAAGCCCTTTCTGTGGTGTCGCTAAGACTCCCGACTGTGGCATTGCTTGTTATTTATTTATTTTATAAGCCCTTTATGTGGTGTCGCACGGACGCCCGACTGCGGCATTTTATTCCCACTCCATTATTGCTTATTCATGTTGCATATAAATAACCTGCTTGCATGCATAAAAGATGTTTTAGTTATGACCGACGATGTGATCATAGAATATTTCAGTGCATAATTATCAATTATATTATCCCAGTGTTCATAATGTTTGCGAGTACATTCAAAGTACTCACTGGCTTGTCCCTAGCTATTGTCTTGGCCAGATTTCTGCTTGGAGAGGAGCGTTGCGTTGACAGCCCCGGAAAATAAGCAACGGTGATAGCAGCCTTGCGAAGATAGGAGTCGACCTGGTCAGCTGTTCCTGTGGAAAATGGAGTCCCATAGACACTGACGACTCACAAACCGCTTCCGCCATCGACCACTAGAAACCCAATTGTTGTACACACAGGCCAGAATGGTCTTGTACTACATATTTTGTATTTTTGCTTGGAATTTCTGTATCAAGTTGGTGCCTCATCAGCTAACAGTAATCCTGGGGCTGGTGAGCACGACGGCCATTTTCTAGAAATCAATGTCTGGAAAATCCGGTCGCGACAGACTTGGTATTAGAGCCAGGCTGACCATTGGCGAATCCTATCTTAGCCAGGTCAATAAACTTAGACAGACCAACCCATCAAGCCATAACTGAACCAAGCTTCTCAT
The DNA here is from genome assembly GCF_002162155.2 of Triticum dicoccoides. Classification (NCBI taxonomy): domain Eukaryota; kingdom Viridiplantae; phylum Streptophyta; class Magnoliopsida; order Poales; family Poaceae; genus Triticum; species Triticum dicoccoides. The sequence continues at coordinate 503,724,115 of NC_041380.1, forward strand.
ACAAGATAGCCCCACAGTGACCCAACACCTTCTGGCAGTCGGTGCCCAACCTATCAACCTAAACCTGTCGATCATGCGCCCGTGACCGGCCCCTAAATATTCCTTTCTCGCAAACGTGCGAAGGAAGACTCCGTCCCCTTTTCCTATAAAAAGGGGCACGCTAGCCCCAACACAGCCCAGCACAGCCTCTACCCCAAACCAAGCTATAATGCCTGGCCCTGTCATGCACAATGAGACCACGGCAACCAACCTTGGAGGCTTTGTGACCATAATCGCAAACCTCACCCGTCGTGCCTATGCGTTAGAAGAGCCCCCAGAATATGTTGTGTACCAAGGACCCATGGGCGGTGAGAACCGTCAATTCTGGGCCACTGTACACATCTATGGTAGGGGTCTAGCACCCGAACGCCCCTACAGGTTCACCGGAAGAACAACTTCCTTTGATCCACAAGCCATCCAACTAGCTGCTCGAGAAGCTATAGTTCATCTCCGGCACTTGTCGCCCAGAGTTAACTGTCGCTCGTTCCACTACTACCCCAGACGTGAAGGGTATGGTAGACCACCCCAAGTTGCCAACGGAGATTACGAGATAGATCCTGCATTGTTGCACCTAGTGTGCTATGTAAGTGCACTAGCGGAACTGTGCGATCAAATCACTATTGATCTAATCGCAGCTCGTGGAGAGCTGGTTCGTCGAGCCCCGGCGAGAGAAGAGAACGAGCCCAACACCGACAACCCAGTCGTGCTGTTTGGACACCCGATCGAGTCCCTGAGGCCTGCCCCAGCCATCGGCCAAGGTGCTGCGATAACCCCAGAAGTGCTTCGTCGCATATTGGGAGCACACTCCAACGGGGTTGTGGCCAACAATCCCCGAGATGGTCCTCATCGCTACCCCGAGCCTGCAGCCCCTCAACCCACTCCAGCTAATCCCGACAGTGAGACCAGAGGAGAAGCCTCAACATCCACAAGGCACGCCCGCTTGGATGTAAACGAGGTAGATTAAGTCACCCGAGTCGTATCGAGTCCAAGTGTACCCTCGCTTTGTAATCATGTGGCCTTGTAATTAAATGCCGCCTGTTGTCGTGCCTCTGTTTTAATAGTAGCCTTGCCTGGATACGCCAGTATGTAGTATTCCATTCCAGACACAGTTACCAAAAACCTCCCCGATAGCCCCCACAGTAACACATCACTGTAGTTAAATGTGTGAATCTATGGCTTGACCCCGACCCTTGGAACAGAGCTGAAAATTTTCTTTACCATTCACCACTGTAAAAATGACCCAGCTCCGGTGCTATAAAAAGGCCACCGCGTGACCTTGCCAAGCACCTCTCACCTTGTGCACCACCCTCACAACCATTTCTTGCCATGCCGAGCCCCAGCATTTATCTGAGAACCCCAGATGCAACCCCGGGTAGTTTTGTCAAGATATTGTGGGATTTTACCTGCAGTACCATGGGCGCTACCCAACCACCCCAGTACGAGCTGTTAAAATCGAGAATTACCCCTTCCACCTCGAGATATTGGGCAGCAGTACACATCCCTCCCGTAAACTCAAACCAAGACCCAACGGAGGTCTCCTTCGTGGGGAAATCTATGCCAACCCCACATTTGGCCATAGAAGCTGTTGCATACGAAGCGCTTGCTCGCCTTTGATTCGCGGTACCCTATGCCAGCGAACGAGGGTATTATTACTTCCTGAGCTGTGCAGCACCCGGAGGAGTGACATCTTTTCCCGGTGGACGAATTGAGAGAGACCCAGTCCTAGCCAACCTTGTCCAGTACGTCATCGCTCAAGAGCGTTTAACCCAACGTGTGATGGGTTATCTCCAGAGCCTCGCAGATTTAAATCCTAAGATCGCCATCGGCAGAGCACTAAGGCCCGACCAGGAGAGGCACGTGCATCGACTGGTCAATCCACTTCCCCCGATAGAAGAGGAGTGTATCCCAGTACCAGAGACGTTTTCTAGGGACCCCGTCCAGTTACCGTTTCCATTTTAGACGTCGCTGCGGTGTTCATTATTGCAACATTTATTTATGTGTGTGACTTATGCGTGATACCCTGAGTTTGTACGACGAGTCAATTATTTGGCTTCTACTAATGTGTGTAGTTTTTGTTGTGGTTTATGCTCCTTTAAATTAACTGTTTTTCCCTCGCAAAATCCTGGAGTGAGATTTCTTTTCCCTGAGTTGCTACGTCTGCACCTTCTCACGGTGTGGATTAATTAATTTCACACAGCACCACGGTAGCAGACTCACAACCATAATCATTTGAAGACATACACTGTTTGCAAAACTTTGCAACGGTGTTACATCCAGCTAATCACCCCCTAACAACAATTAGCACCCGGCACACCCCATCTACTCCTCGTGATCACCACCACCACGGAGAGCTGACACCCGAGCAGCAGCGTCGCGACGATCGTCGAGGATCATCGCGCACAGGAGCACGGAGAGCCCCAGCAGTGTCGCCAGCCCTCCGCATATCAGGATCGCAAACCAGTCCGGCATCACCTCCGCCATTAGAGCCTAACCCAAGCTTTTGTAAGCAGTAATGAAGGAAGAAGGAGGAGGAGAAGTGAGGCCAGGTGTGAGGAAGAAGAGAGGGGCACCCCGGCCGTTTTATAGCTCGAGCTCGGTGTACGGTGGGCGAAGTCCACCAACGCCGCTCGTCGCCGATCGCCGGTGTTCGGAGACGAATCCACGAGCAGTGCCGACAGCATGCTGGCCCGCGAGGTGACTGCATGCTGCACCGGCAGCTAGCACGCCGCACACTACCGCGGTACGGCCTAGATGCCCTACGCGCTAGGCGTCGCCGGTGGAGAAAGCACGGGGAAACGCGCGGGAGAGAGGAAGAAGAGAGAACCAGAGGGAGAAGAAGAGGCTGACAGTGGGCCCCGGGTCCACCTGTCGGCCAGAGAGAGCACTGTGCTCTCGGGTACGACCAGCGTATATTTATATCCAGCGTAGAAATCTCACGTTTTGTCCTGAACCATAGATTATTCCATGCAGCGCCAACGTCCACACTGTGGTTTTGCACCACTTATTGCCCTCTCACTGTAGCCACATTTTATTGCATATAATTTTTCTTAAAACAGCTTTTAACAAATCTCGAGGACGAGATTTTTCTTAAGGGGGGTAGTGTTGTGACACCCCAAAATTGTGGCCTTGTTTTATTAAATTAAAATTTTTGCCAGGAATTAAAACTTTGATTTTTTTTTGGACACCCTTTTGATTTTTTGAAACATTTCCTTTCTTATTATCATTGAGTGGTTCCCTAAAGGGAAAACCTTTCAAATATGTTATTGGACTTGTTTAACCTCTCAAGAAAAAACTTTTCTTTTATCAGTATAACTAATTACCTAATTAATTTGCTTGATCTTTATTTTCTTGAAAAATGGTTTTCCGAGGTTATACGGCCATAATTGAACTACAACCATTTGATAAATTCACCTAAAATTCTAACCAAAATTTGGAGATGTCATGTGATGTTTTTAAATCACTTTTATACAAAAATATCTTTTATTCATGTAATATTTTGAGCTCTGCATCAATTTTTCTTCTCTGGTCCAGAGTGTAATTTTGCACTACAACCCATTTAAATATTTCTTTCTGGCCTCCACCAAAATTATGGGATGTTGGTAGTAGCATATGATTCAACATTATGCAAAAACCTAGTGTTGTTCTTTGAAAATTTTGAGTGAATCAACCTCTTTTCCATTCTGGTCCAGACTTGTGATTTCTACTGCAACCCTATTTATTTTCGCTCCAGTAACCTTGTGCCTTCTCCTACTTGTAGACAGCCCTACCAAACCCCTAAGTCCAGGAGCATGCACCCATTTTAATATTTTTGGTTCATCAAATAGTGCCATTTATCTCCTGTCCAGAATTGTAGTTTTGCAAAACTTGCACTAACAAGTTTGTGCTTTTCCAAACTAACCTCACCACCCTCTTATTCATCTAAAGAGACCCCACTCTGGAAGTTTTGGCCACTCCAAGAAATGCCTAGGTGTCTGTGGCATTTTGTCAAACACCTAGAATGCATGAACAGCTTTGACATGAATTTTGTCATTGCACTATGAACTTGCACCTCTGATCAAACTAACATGTCCACTAGACTCCCAGTTACTCCTAACCTAGGTCTGCTAAGTGCCAGCCTCACCCAAGCCCTGTGGCATGCATTGGCATTTCGACGAGCATGTTCCGTGCGTGCTCTGGGCGCGAGCAGAGCACGCGTTTTGCACGTGCCGCGCCCGAGCCAACGCGTTGCGCCCCTGGTTTTACCCACTGCAGAGCCGCGCCACGCACTCCCCTTCTCACCGCATCACGCCAAGCCGCCCCTCGCCACGTCCCCGGCAAGCCAGGAGCTAGCCGCCACGGCCGCCCGACAGCTCTTGCTCATGTCGGCGCCGCCCGAGCCTCTCCCGCTCGCCACCTGGCCCCTGGAACAGCGCGAGCTCATCCACAAGCGTGTCCACTAGCGCTCGTCGCCGCCACGACGCCCTAGCTACAGAATGGCGGTCGCCGGCGACCTTATCCGCGGCCACCGTCGGAACCGACCCTGATCGCCTATTTAAGGAGCCCCGAGCTTGTCTCCGCACGCAGGCAGTCCCAAGCCATCTCCCTAGGACCCCCATTGGCAGCCAATCGACCCGGGGAGGTCTCCTTCCCCATCTCCGGCAACCGCAGCCGCCGCCACTGCCCCGGCCATTCCGGTGCTACCAGAGCCTTTCCCCCTCCGTTCTCTTCACCAGGAGCTCTCTCTTCCTCCCGTGAACCCATCCCCCTACTCGATTTTGATCGGGCACCACCGTAGCCCCAAAACCACTCTGCTCCCGAAGCCCCCTCCGCCGCGAAGCTCACCGCCGACGACTCTTTCCACCCCCGTCTACCCAGCGACCACCGGAAGGACCGCCTCGGTCTCGCGGATCCATCCAGACCCTCTGGAACCCGCGGAGAACCGCCGTTCGCCGGCTACGATCTCTGTTGCCTCGCCTTCGTTCGGGCAGAGGAAGAGGAGGGAGGGATAGACCAGTCAAACCTGACCAGTGGGCCAGGCGGGCCCACTGTCAGTGACTCGTGCGCCGTCCACGTTGGAGTAAGTGGGAGCGTATAACCAAAATACGCCTTCGACGTGTACGTATATTCGAAACGTTTTTCTTTTTCTGTTTTAATTTTAAATAATAGATTTTGACCAAAACTTTGACTGAGCTTAACTTTTTAAATACAACTCCAAATGAGTTGATTCTTTTTCCTACGTCCCTCAAATTCTGTCTAGTTTATTTTGAGATTTATTTGAAAATTTTCCAAACAACTTTTTTGTACTGTTTTTGAAATATGTGTTATTTGCATATTTTTGAAAATAGGATTTTGGAAGAGATGGAAGCTTTCAAAAGATTTGGAGTGCACCCTGCCCTTCCACACCATGAAGGCAAGCATTATGAACCCCGGCATAATATTTTTATTGTGTTAGTTGACTCATTTATAACACCATCTCATTTCGGAGAACTCGTTATTTTATGTGGCGATGTGATCATTTGCATGTAGGCATATTAGTGATTTCCTTGTTGTTGGAAATGAATATACTTGTGATGGTAATCATCCTCATGTGCCTTGCATGCATGCCGGAAAGGAATCCGGGAAGGCCTCTGCCTTGGGTAGGAGTGAGCTTGTCGCTGGTCCCCGTCGGGATGGTTATGTCCGGTATGGCATAGTAAGGTATAATGGGAGGTGATTTCGTCGGTTGAAATATATCTGATATACATGTCATGCAGGGAATTTTTGAACCTCCTAAGTCGATCGTAGATCGAGTCTTGTTCCGGTAACCCCCATACGTGTCCGTACTACCACTGGTCCCTGCCGCAGGTAGGGTACGGTTCAGTAAGTTGTTAACCCTTGTCTTGGCACACACCGTACACAGAGGCCATGGTGGAAGATGTCGGTTGTAGCCGGTAGGCATGCCACCTGGTCAGGGGGCATGGGTGTTTCCGGTTGGGACCGAGAGGGGAGGCCACCCCTTAGAGCGCACGATATAAATTTGATCCCATGCTACGCGAGGTTGTAGCCTCCCCACTTAGAGTTTTGCTTAACAAGTGTCGTGGGTGATTCCAGACACCGGTGAGTTAAGCTGGTGTGTGTAAGTCAGGTGTGTTTTCAATTAAAAGAACGTAGACGGAATTAGTCCCGATGGACTAAAGGAATCCGTTACTCGTGGGTAAAGAGTACACCCTCTGCAGAGATTAAACCTATTCGAATAGCCGTGTCCATGGTTAAGGATTTCAGTCTGGGATGGGTCAAGGGTTGGTCTTAGTGTCGGTCTTCGGAGGAGAAATTGTTAAACCCCAACTTGGATTGTGAATTCTGACTTGTGAAGATTTTGATTATTATTATTATGGACTAACCCATTATATCATTGAGTATCCCTGGGACGGTTCTACCTCCTGGATATTCATTGTGATTATTTATTTTATAAGCCCTTTATGTGGTATCGCTGAGACGCCCGACTGTGGCATTGCTTGTTATTTATTTATTTTATTAGCCCTTTATGTGGTGTCGCTGAGACGCCCGATTGTGGCATTGCTTGTTATTTATTTATTTTATAAGCCCTTTATGTGGTGTCGCTGAGACGCCCGACTGTGGCATTGCTTGTTATTTATTTATTTTATAAGCCCTTTATGTGGTGTCGCTGAGACGCCCGACTGTGGCATTGCTTGTTATTTATTTGTTTTATAAGCCCTTTATGTGGTGTCGCTGAGATGCCCGACTGTGGCATTGCTTGTTATTTATTTATTTTATAAGCCCTTTATGTGTTGTCGCTGAGACTCGCGACTGTGGCATTGCTTGTTATTTATTTATTTTATAAGCCCTTTATGTGGTGTCGCACGGACGCCCGACTGCGGCATTTTATTCCCACTCCATTATTGCTTATTCATGTTGCATATAAATAACCTGCTTGCATGCATAAAAGATGTTTTATTTATGACTGACGATGTGATCATAGAATATTTCAGTGCATAATTATCAATTATATTATCCCAGTGTTCATAATGTTTGTGAGTACATTCAAAGTACTCACTGGCTTGTCCCTGGCTATTGTCTTGGCCAGATTTCTGCTTGGAGAGGAGCGTTGCGGTGACAGCCCCGGAAACTAAGCAACGGTGATAGCAGCCTCGCGAAGATAGGAGTCGACCTGGTTAGCTATTCCATTGGGAAATGGAGTCCCATAGACACTGACGACTCACAAACCGCTTCCGCCATCGACCACTAGAAACCCAATTGTTGTACTCACAGGCCAGAATGGTCTTGTACTACATATTTTGTATTTTTGCTTGGAATTTCTGTATCAAGTTGGTGCCTCATCAGCTAACAGTAATCCTGGGGCTGGTGAGCACGAAGGCCATTTTCTGGAAATCAATGTCTGGAAAATCCGGTCGCGACACTTAACCCCTGCCCCAGTGTTCCCGGGCTAAGTACTGTACGACCCTCGCGCTGGGATAGTTGAGCCTGTGTTGAGGCGGCATCTTCAGGCGTGTCTTGTGAGGATTTCATGAAGAGAGACTTTTGCAATCCCTGCTACGACCTTCCTGCCCGGGCATATCATCCATATCCTCATTAGCAAGCTGATAGCCCGATTCGTCATATGGTTGACTCATCAATTCTATGTCACAGTCATACGCGTTTGTATTGTGGAAATCCATAGGGTCGACCTCCGTCTCATCATCCATTCTCTGTTCTACAGGACAAATTACATCAGCCAGCACTATTGCACCCCCTTCATCATGTCGTCCGCCGCTCTCAGCCAGCACTACAAGAGCTGGTAATTGCGTAGGCGGGGTGGTGGTCTCCGCACATGCTTGTTGATGTGTGGTTATTGGTGTGCTCTCGGCTGGCTCCAGACGAATAAGATTCTTTGGCCATTGCAGCACCCAACCCTTGCAGCTTCCAATCCGCGGCGGGGTCTCGTCATCCGCTCCCACATGCTGTACTGGAGGAGGCAAATCCTCGTGCCCCGATTTCACACTGGACAAGCTAACCCTGAAGTCCCCAGCAGGGATCGGCTGGTTGTGGAACGTGGATTGCAAGGGGTCCATTATCATCCCCTTTCCCACGTCCACCTTCTGGCCTTTGATCAAGTAGAGTATGGTGCATGGGGTTTCTTTCACCTGCAAACACATATGTCTATGGCGTAAAACATCCGAAAGGCAACAAAAATGGAATATTATATATATGGTGGTGCGGCATGTAATTACCGTGATGGTGTCGAGCTCAGCCAAAGACGAAGGCCCACCGAGCGTGCCAGAGACTGAGGACGGGCTGCTATGAGCGGGAGCGGCTGCGAGAGGAGGCCCGGTTGCGTGGGCAAGTAATGGTGCGATGATGTTGTTTTTCATGGAGTTGCTCCCGTTGAAATTGGGCAACGGGAAATCATGTACCGTCTTGTCTAGATTTTCCTTCGTCCAGTTGATGATAACTGGAACCAAGTTAGTAGCGAAATCATTTCTGCAGGCAGTTATAGTTGCATTGACTGCCTGCTGTAACAACTCATATTTGTCCTCGGCTGCTTTTTTCGTGTCCTCAGCTGCTTTTTTCTCGACCGCAAGCTTCACCTTCGCGTTGATGTCCGCCTGACTAAACTTCTTTTTCTGCTTCTTGGCCTCCGGGCCCTCGTTGTAAAACACCTTCCACGAGGCACCATCTCCAGCGCCGTGCACACGACCATATTGCAGCCGCTGGCCCAAAGGGAGTCCCTTAAGTTCGTTCAAGGCCCGGTTGAGAGGGGTGTCCCACTTGGGCCTCATCGGAGAAGTAGGGTTTTCGGCTGCAAGCTGGTGTTGCTTCTCCAGTAGTCTAATCAATTTCCTCGTGATCTTGTCCATGTAAAAAACCTTTTTCTCCTTGTCCCACTTGTAGCGGGCCCTGATGAAGTCATGCTCCAAGGGGTTGGTGAACTTCGCGAAGGGGTCTGGGAGACCCGCGGCTTCACGTTCCGCGTCCTCCTTATCCCATATGGGCCTTTTACCGAGGTAGCCACGGCTTCCGAGGCGATGCTTCCCCGTGTTCCTTTGCTGAAGGCTCTTGAATTTCGCAGCCTTAGCCTTGGCGTCCTCGGTAGAACAAGTGTCCTTGAACTTTTTGAACTCCTCTTCCGTAAGTGTTGGATTTTCCTCCAGAATCTTGGACAGGGGTTCCTCAGCCTCAATAGCTCGTATCACCCTCGATTTCCAGGAGGCCAAATCATTGCTGAACATGCCCATGGCGTGATTGTTAATCTTTTTCATCTTCGGATCATCCCACGGTTGTTCTATGTTATCATCCCGATCGGGGAACTTGAATCTCTTGTGCAACTTCGTTAGGAGCAACTGCGTCAAATGTTCTTTACTCATTAAGTCATCGTCATTGATGCTCGTGCATTCCCGTAGGATGCATCCTACTTGGTTCCCATAGCACTTGCGAGGTTCTTCCAACTCTAACGGCTCAAACTTGCCAGGTGCCATCTTTGTGATCACAAGTCGTCCAATCCCTAGTTTGTTAGGTTTTCGTATCCTCTGCTTCTTATGCCTCTTTTCGGTATCGGCATCGGCGCCGGTATCTTCCCCGGCAGTACCTTCCCCACCGGCCTCGACGCCTCCATCGGTGCCGGCGCCATCAGTGTCGGTGTCGGCGTCAGTACCATCATCGAGGCGGACCTTCAAACCTTGCTTAGCAGTCAAAAAGTCGAGGTAGTCTTGTTCACCCTCATAATCCATCTCGTCTGCATCTTGGTCAGAAGGCCCAGTTTCTTCGTTGTTCGACATGTTTCCTATGATTAAGTGTCCTCATTTATTTCTAAAAGTATGAATAAATGAGAAATGAGATAAAAAAGAAATCTATGTGCCAGCACTCGATATGCCAAGTATGTAGCACAAATCATGCCTTTATTCACGGGAAATTTCGGCATGACCTTTGCTAAAAAATGGACATATCGAGCGCCTGAAATCCAACAGAACGGAAATGAATCAACATTCCGGCGTAACATAGGCAACTCGGATCATTTACCAAAACATGACATGTCCAAAACATGACATATCCACATATCACATGTCCAGTTCAAATTTGCATATAAATTCAGCAAATTTTGAAACCTATCTAAATTCATAACTAAATAGATAACCTAATTAACATAACTAAAACCTAACTAAATTAACCCTAGCTAGCAGAGAGAGAGGGGGGTGGTTTACAGAGGGTGCAGGGCGAGTAGGCAGGCTCGACGACGGCTGAGGTTGGGAGGGGAGGAAGCAGAGGAGGGAGGTGAGGGCCGACGGGTCGGGGGCGAGCGCCGGCGCCGGGGGCGAGCGCGCCTGGGTCGTGGG
>NC_041380.1:503735181-503780828 GCF_002162155.2 Triticum dicoccoides
CAGGGGCGAGCGCGGCGGGGTCGGGGGCGAGCGCACCGAGGTCCGGGGCGGGCGCGGCGGTGCGACGGGGCTGGGGAAGAGAGAGTGGGGATTTGGGGGAAAAGGCAGGATGAAGCAGGGAGAGGGAGAATTTTGGGTTAAGTGGACGTAGTAGTAGCGCGTTTACACGAAACACGCTACTACTATTACGAGCAGCTATAGCGATTTTCTGCAGAAACCGCTACTGCTACCTTGACTAGTTGTAGCTCTTTTTCACTAAAGCGCTACTGCTATAACCAGTTTCCCTTTTTTTCTTTTCCTCAGCATAATAGGAACATATATATTACATCATTGGACCCTTGCATAATAATGGCTAAGTGTGTATACAAAATAGGAACATATATATATTACATCATTGGGCCCATGCATAATAATGGCTAATTAAGTGTGTATACAAAATAGGAACATATATTTCCATTTTGCAAAAGCATGAAATATTAATCACACCTCTATCTCGAGATCGAGCACACGGTGGAGATGATGATGTAGGGAGGTCAAAAGTGCACAAAGCTCTTCTTGACAAAGAAAGATCTAGTTAGGGGGCAAATAGGTCACTTAACTAAATGCTACATCTACCTAGCTAGCTAATTTGGGAGGAGACAACTTCAACTAGTGGAGGGGGAGGAAAAAGAGAAAGGAGATGAATTAATGGAGGTGGTGTAGTTATAGCTAGGAGTAATGAAGAGAGAGAAAGGTAGGTAGAAGACGGAGAGTAATGGGGGAAGAAGTATTGAGGAAGAATAAGAGTGAGAGAAGGAGGATGTGGGAGGTAGGGGAAAGGGAGGATAGGAGATGGGGAGGGGAGGTGGAAAAGGTGGTGGGTGTTGTGTCTTAGCAGTAGCGCGGGAGAGAAAGTGCGCTGCTGCTAAGAGCGTAGCAACAGCGCGCTTTCCTGTCACGCGCTACTGCTAAACGGGCCAACCATGTGCACAATTTCAAAATTAGCAGCAGCGAGGTGACAAAAAAGCGCGCTGCTACTATGGCATTAGCAGCAGCGCGCTCCCTGGCGCCGCGCTACTGGTAAACTTATGTCGTTGTGTACTGTCGGTGGATTTTTGTAGCAGCGCGGTTTAAGCGTCACGCGCTACTGCTAAGTTTGCACCAGTAGCGAGCTTTCCGTAGCCGCGCTGCTACTACTTAGCAGCAGCGCCTGTTTTTATGCCGCGCTGCTACTAAGATTCTGTGTATAAGGTTTTCCCTAGTAGTGCATGAAACAATCGCTTGGCTTGTCATCGAGATTGTGCATGATTTGAAAATTTTGTGTGGTGAAGATGGAGCATAGCCAGACTATATGATTTTGTAGGGATAACTTTCTTTGGCCATGTTATTTTGAAAATACATGATTGCTTTATTAGTACGCTTGAAGTATTATTATCTTAATGTCAAATGATAGACTATTTCTTTGAATCACTCGTGTCTTAATATTCATGCCATGATTAGATATATGATCAAGATTATGCTAGGTAGCATTCCACATTAAAAATTATTTTTTTATCATTTACCTACTCGAGGACGAGTAGGAATTAAGCTTGGGGATGTTGATACGTCTCCGTCGTATCTATAATTTTTGATTGTTCCATGCCAATATTATACAACTTTCATATACTTTTGGCAACTTGTTATAATATTTTTGAGACTAACATATTGATTCAGTGCCCGGTGCCAGTTCCTGTTTGTTGCATATTTTGTAAATCCTTATCAAACGGAGTCCAAACGGGATAAAAATTGACGGAGATTTTTTTGGAATATATGTGATTTTTGGGAAGAAAAATCCACACGAGACGATGCCCGAGGGGGCCATGAGGCAGGGGGCGCGCCCCTGACCCTCGTGGCCACCCCGTAAGGCGGTTGATGCCCTTCTTTCACCGCAAGAAAGCTAATATCCGGATAGATATCGTGTTAAAATTTCAGCCCAATCAGAGTTACGGATCTCCAAGAATATAAGAAACGGTGAAAGGGCGGAATCTGAGAGCACAGAAACAGAGAGACAGATAGACAGATCCAATCTTGGAGGGGATCTCACCCCTCCCATGCCATGGAGACCATGGACCAGAGGGGAAACCCTTCTCCCATCTAGGGAGAAGGTCAAGGACGAAGAAGAAGGTGGGGGGCTCTCTCCCCCTCGCTACCGGTGGCGCCGGAACACCGCCGGGGGCCATCATCATCACCGCAATCTACATCAACACCTCCGCCATCTTCACCAACATCTCCATCACCTTCCCCCCTCTATCTACAGCGGTCCACTCTCCTGCAACCCGCTGTACCCTCTACTTGAACATGGTGCTTTATGCTTCATATTATTATCCAATGATGTGTTGCCATCCTATGATGTCTGAGTAGATTTTCGTTGTCCTATCGGTGGTTGATGAATTGCTATGATTGGTTTAATTTGATTGTGGTTATGTTGTTGTCGTTTGGTGCCCATCATATGAGCGCACGCGTGGATCACACCATAGGGTTAGTTGTATCTTGATAGGACTATGTATTGGAGGGCAAGAGTGATAGAAACTTCAGCCTAACATAGAAATTGATGCATACGGGATTGAAGGGGGACCAATATATCTTAATGCTATGGTTGGGTTTTACCTTAATGAATGTTAGTAGTTGCGGATGCTTACTAATAGTTCCAATCATAAGTGCATAGAATTCCAAGTCTGGGATGACATGCTAGCAGTGGCCTGTCCCACATAAAACTTGCTATTGGTCTAGTAAAGTAGTCAATTGCTTAGGGACAATTTTGCAACTCCTACCACCACTTTTCCACACTCGCTATACTAACTTTATTGTTTCTTTATCTAAACAGACCCTACTTTTTATTTATGCGCTCTTTATTATCTTGCAAACCTATCCAAAAACACCTACAAAGTACTTCTAGTTTCATACTTGTTCTAGGTAAAGCGAACGTTAAGCGTGCGTAGAGTTGTATCAGTGGTCGATAGAACTTGAGGGAATATTTGTTCTACCTTTAGCTCCTCATTGGGTTCGACACTCTTACTTATCAAACGAGGCTACAATTGATCCCCTATACTTGTGGGTTATCATGGCGTGGACGTGGCTTGGGATCTCTAGGGTCAAAAAGCTCTGAGTACCGGATGTAGGTTCCCACTACCTCCATGGACGAGATCTAGGGTTCGAGAGTTGTATTAGTTGCCCACCCAACCTCCCACACAGCAATTCGAATTACAAACACTCTCTAGCCTGGCCGAAGCTACCTCCTTTCCACCCCCCCCCCCTCTCACAGGAAGCGGTGAGGGGTATTTAAACTGGCTATCGCTACACCCGCCTCAGTGAGACCGGTTTGGGCTTGCAAGCCACTAGGGAGATTTTTGAATGCGAGTGGGCCGGCCTGTCGGCCCACGACTTGAATCCCCTGCTTCCCGTCGTTTGCTTGTGTCATCTTCAGTGTCACCGCCCGGGCCGCTGACAGCCTCGGCGGTCGCACAGCCAGGAATACTCCAGCCAAAGAAGTTAGCGAACGCCTCCACGACATCCTCGGCGAGAGGCCGCTCGGATAGAATAGCGTATTTTTCCAACAGCTAGAGAGGGATGGGCGTGTCATCGTCCTGCCGCCCGACTTCTTTTGTCTTCCACTGCAAAAAACTGATAAAACCAACCATGGTACTTGATATACACCACGTGCACTAAGATTTATGAAAATAGAGTATGTTTTTTGGAATTCTATGTATAGTTTGTGAGTATAAGAGCATATGAAAAATGTATAGTTTGGAATTCTATGGAGCCATTTGCCTCTGTCATTGATCATGTCAGTTTCAAATGAAGATAAAAATGTGTTCAAATAATTTAAATTCGTGTTAACAATTTGGAGGCACAGTGTAACTACCCATAGTTTACAATGAGAACGGAGAAAAAAAAATCCCGATTATGCGATGCAATTCATGCACAATTTTCTAAGGGAATTTAAAATTTACATCCGGACCACTCGACGGATAGATACAGGCCCGTGTTGAATGACAATTTGTGTCTGGACAGATCGGTCGGATGCTTGCGAGAGGTTTGCGAGTCGGTGTTGGAGATGCCCTTACGTGGCACATGCGCGGCTTTAGCGAGTCCAGGCTTGAGCAGACAGCGATGTATCTCCTCCTGTTGGGGTGGGATTGGGGAGGAGAACTTTTGGTTCCTGGGTACATATGTACCCTATATGGAAAAAAATAGCAATTCAACAAAAAGTCAAATTTTTCTGAAAATGTTTTTGAAATAAACTTGACCATTCATTCTACTAATGAGAAAAGTTTCACAAAAAGAAAAACCCTCTTTGACTTCTTTTCAAAAAGATAAATTTTTGGTCAAAATAGCGTGAATAGTCACCTATAATAGCAAATAATTTTTGTCTTTTTTGCTGTGAAGCCAATGTTGGTTTTTTTGTGAACATTTATATACTAGTGCGCAAGTAAGTCAAGTTTAATCTAAAAATACTTTTGAACTATTTTGATTTTTTTTCTTTAATTATTTAAAGCAAATCCTCATATAGGGTGTATATACACCAAAGGGTATTTCCCTTGGATTGGTTGCTATCTTGGGCCTGCTTGCTGGCTTGGCTTGGTCAGCAGCTGTTTTTTAGGCTTGACTTGGTCAGCAGCTATGGATGTGTTGGTTGCTTTGGCCGTAGCCGAAAGGGAGAGAAGCACAAACACACACACACACACAGGGAGGGAGGGAGAGAGAGAGAGAGAGGGGGGGCAATGAAAACTGAGGTTCAACCATTAAACTCCACAAGAAGAGGAACTAATATATTCAGTAGTAATCAGTCTCGATCTCTTCTGTTACTAGTACGACTACACATGCCTCTTCCATTCATTATTCAGGCTAGGGTATGGCAACAGCAACAGTTCCCTACGAGACATTTAATAAGGCTTAAAATTTTCAAACAACTTTGTATTGAATAAAAGTTTGTTTCATCACTTCTAGCACATATTATAGGACATAATAGAAGGCAATGTGTAAAACCAAAATGTAGCAATCAAAATATTCGCTATAATGATAACATGAGAGACAAGATTACCTCAAAAGGATGTCTTGCATTTCCGAATTCCAGAATACATTGCTGGACAACAAGATTCAATAACCTACAAGATAAAAATAGAATTGAACTTTCTAGTCAAATATAATAAAGGGTCTGTCTATGTTACATCTAGTCTATATCACATCTAGACGTGAGATAATACCTCACATCTAAGTATGATGTCAGCATAACCTTCAAATTTTTTTGTCATGTTTGTTTGATTTTAATTTTTCAAAGCCCAAAACTAAAAACGAGCTTGCCCTATGTCCACCTGGGTTCCTACTATATATCATGTATCCCCTCTAGCTAGGGTTTTTCTCCTCCCGGTGGCACTCGCACCGAAGTGGAGATCATGATCCCCTCCACCTCCCTACCATTGATCGACGACGCCTATGGGTGGGAGGCCAACGTGGTTGACAGGAGGTCGCCCTAGGGAACATCCCGCCTGTGGAATCTGTTGTTTCTCGGGCAAGATTTCTGATGGAGGGCTCAATGTCTGCATCTGAAGCGGCGATGAGCGACATGGAAGCAATGATGAAGGAGTTGGGATTGAAAGAGGATGATCTTGTGGATGTTGTGGTTGAGGATGGTGACATACCGGAGGAGGCTGCTCGCTGGATGGCTACCGCTCGTGTGGACATGGACAAGCCATATAGTCAGTACTGGTTCTTCCTCAACATGCGGGTTGCTTGGGACTTAGCGCAAGAAGTCAAATTCCGACTGCTGGAGGATAACCTATATACCATGCAATTTTCTTGCCTACGTGATTGGGAGCGAGTAATGGAAGATGGGCCATGGACCTTCAAGGGTAAGGCTGTCGTTATAGAGCCATATGATGGAATCACCAAACCATCGTCTATTAGTTTGAACAAGATAGAGATGTGGATCCAAATTCACAACCTCCCGGAACTGTTTTTTGGCCTGATCAAATCCCTTGCTGCAACTGTCGGAGACTTCGTCTATGCTGAACCCATGTCTCAAGACTTTGAGTGTAACTTTTTCAGGGTTCGGGTAAAGGTGGATGTCACAAAGCCTCTCAGGAACGTTGTTTCGTTGGTGGTGAAGAGGAAGAGAGAGATCTTCAGGGTCAAGTATGAGAGGTTACCCGATTGGTGCGTCGTCTGCGGTATGTTAGGTCACCTGTATAAAGAATGTGGCAATGGAATTCATCCTCCTTCCACGCTAGGGTTCAAAAACCTCCAAGAGGATTGGTGCAAGGGTCTAGGCCGTGGCCCTGGAGCCAGGAGTTCGTCGGGCGGGGGAAGAGGTAGAGGCAGGTCTGGCCATCGAGCAGGTCGTGGTGCAAATCAGCGTGGTGAAAGTCAGCACGAAAGCATGGAGTGGATGGAGTAGGATGATCCTAGTCTTAAAGAAGATGATACATACATGAGGGGGGTTGAGGGCTACAGGAAGCGTGGAGCTGCACAAGTCAATATGGGCGCGCCTGTAACATCAGAGAATGCAACAAAGAGCAGCACGAGTTAAGCGCTTCTGGCTTTACCCCTAGCGGTGGTACCTCTGAGCCCGACCTCTAAGCAAGAACCAAAGAGAACAAAGGCCACTGTGATGATGTTTGAGAAGGGAAATCTGAAGCCTATAGCTAGCAACAATTCTTTTGATGCATGTTTGGCGGGCTCCTCGGAGGAGTCGCGCCTAGCACAATGAGTCTCCTATGCTGGAACTATCGTGGGGCTGGCAAACCCGTGACAGTTCATGAGCTTCGTGATCTCATGAGGCTACTTGCCCCCTCTATCGCATGTATTGTCGAAACTCAAATGGAGGGATCTTGAGTAGAGAATTTAGTAGGCACTTTAGGTTTCAATAAAAGTTTCGCTGTTAGCAGTTGTGAAAGGAGTGGAGGCTTAGGTAACTTTTAGAATGATGAAATAAAACTTGAAGTTGTTGGTTATTATGAGTACCACATCGATGCTATTATTGATGTGATGGTTGATATCCGAACTATGGTTACCTTTATGTATGGGGAGGCACAAGTGAGGGAGCGATACAAAACCTGGGATATGCTACGAGGCATCGTCGAAACCAGTGACTTGCCATGGTTGGTCGTTGGAGATTTCAATGAGGTCCTTCATGCACACGAACATGACGGTGTCGGCAATTGGAGTCAGGCACAGATGGACTTGTTCCATGATGCTCTGGATACGTGCGGCCTCTCTGACATTGGATACTCTAGGAATAACCGGACATTTGAGAAGAAGGTTACTGGAGGAACTTTCACTAGAGTCAGATTAGACAGGGGAGTTGCAAACCAAGCTTGGTCCATTGCATTCCCAGGAGCTACATTGGAGCATCACTTAGCAGCGACCTCTGATCACGTACCCATCTTTGTACGTTACAGCGAGTTTCATGCATGCAGCCGTGGCCCGAGGCCATTTAAATACAGAATCTGTTGGGAGAGAGACCCACGCTACCGGCTGTGGTAGAGACCGCCTGGACATCCACTAGTGGTTCCTCGGTCCAAGAGCTCAAGGAGAAGTTGCACTCACTAGCAGGGGATCTCTCCAGATGGGACCGCATGCACTTCGGTAATGTTCACCAGGAAATAATGCGACTGAAAAAAGAGCTACAGGAGTTACGTGATATCCAAGGTAGGTCGGGATCCAATCATTTGGAGGCTAAGATTGTTGATCGCCTGACAGAATTGTACCACGGGGAAGAAATGCTATGGAGACAAAAGGCTAGACTGGAGTGGCTTACACGCGGGGACAAAAATACATATTTCTTCCACCTTAGGGCTAGCAGAAGGAGAAGGAAAAACCAAATTAAAATTTTGCAGCGACCGGACGGGCAAATGACTGGAAATAAAAGTGAGATCGAGTCCCTGATTTTTATGAGGAGTTGTACACTTCGGTAGGGGTGCAAAATATGAATCAAGTACTGGAAACAGTCCCATGCAAGGTCACCCCATCCCTGAATGAAGCTCTTAATGCGCCATACACTCAGATGGAAGTAAAAAAATGCTCTCTTCCAAATGTTCCCACTAAAAGAACCCGGTCTGGATGGATATCCTGCACATTTTTTCCAGCGTCACTGGGAGGTTTGTGGGGATGATGTTACCAATGTGGTTCTGAAAATCGTCGAAGGTACGGAGACGACTGAGTGTATTAATGAGATTGTGCTAGTTTTAATCCCCAAGGTAAAAAATCCCACTTTTCTATCCTAGTTCCGACCGATCAGTCTATGCAATGTCTTGTACAAAATAGCTTCGAAAGTTATACCCAATCGCCTCAAGCTAGTGTTACCTGACATTATTTCTAAGCAGCAATCAGCATTTGTCCCAGACAGGTTGATCACCGACAATATTATAACTGCATATGAATGTCTGCATTTTATGAAGTGAAACAAGGCGAAGAAGCATCAATCGTGCGCGCTGAAACTTGACATGATGAAGGCATATGACAGGGTCGAGTGGGAATATCTGAGAGCTATAATGCTTAAGTTGGGCTTCACTGAGAGGTGGGTTGATATAGTAATGAATTTAGTGACACAGTGAAGTTCTCTATCATGTTCAATGGTAAGAAATTGCAGGAGTTTACGCCAACTCGTGGAATTAGGCAGGGGGCCCAATATCCCCATACTTGTTCTTGTTAGCAGCAAAGGGTCTTTCGTGCCTCCTTAAATCCAGAAGTGAGTCATCCAACTTGAGTGTTTTGCCGGTAGCATCTTCAGCTCCACCTGTGAATCATCTTTTATTTGCAGATGACAGCTTATTGTTCTTCAAGGCAAACGGTGTGGGCGCTAATGAGGTAAACCAGGTTCTGAATATTTATTGCCAGGCAACTGGTCGGCGTATAATTTTTTTGAAATCATCAATTTTCTTCAGAAAAGGAGTACCTGAGAATGTAAGAGTGCAGATTAAAGATCTGCTTAACGTCCCAAACGAGACACTGAATGAGAAATACTTGGGAATGCCGTCTGATATTGGTAACTCAAAAAATGGTGCCTTCAAATATTTAAAGGATCGTTTATGGATAAGGTGCAAGGCTGGATTGCAAACACTATGTCAACAACGGGTAAAGAAGTCCTGGTTAAAGCTGTAGCTTAGGCAGTGCCGATTTATTCTATGTCCTGCTTCAAACTCCCTAGAGGCCTGCGTGAACACCTCAATATGTTGATAAGGAAGTTCTAGTGGGGGAGCAAAGAGGGTAAACGCAAATCTCATTGGGTCTCCTGGCAAACTATGAGTCAACCAAAAGGTATGTAGGGCTTAGGGTTCAAAGATTTCGAGTTGTTCAATCTTTCTATGCTTGCCAGGCAGGCTTGGATGTTACTTCAGAATCCGGATACTTTGAGTGCACGACTGTTGAAAAGCATATACTTTCCAAATTCTGATATATTGCAAGCTAGTCTCGGCGGCCACCCTAGCCAGGTATGGAGGGCTATTGTTGAAGGAAGAGACATTTTAAAGTAGGGCCTGATTAGGCATGTTGGGAATGGTAACACGACACACATCTAGAATGACAACTGGCTTCCCAGGGACGAGATGCTCTGTCCGTATGGCTGCAATGTACAGAACCCGTCATCATTGGTTTTAGAATTAATTGATCACACGTCGACAACTTGGAACAGAGCAAGGGTGGAAGCGAATATCATGCCAATGGATGCACAAGTTATCTTGGGACTTCCTCTATGTACCCAGAATCTCCCTGACTTTTGGGGCTGGCATTTTGAGAAACATGGATCGTTCACTGTGAAGTCAGCTTATAAAATGCTCGTACTGACAAAACTGCGGAGAGAAGCATGGTTGGAGGGAGCCGGAGGCTCTTCTAGCACCAATGCCGAAGAGAAAGTATGGAAATCACTATGGAAGACAAGTGTCCCAGCCAAGGTGCGGATGTTCTTGTGGGGCCTATCCAAACACTCGCTACCAACGAATGATGTACGCATGCATCGACACATGACAGATTCAGCCAGATGTGGGCTTTGTGGTGCGCCTAACTCGTGGCGGCATTCGCTCATCAAATGTGCCGCTTCCAGAAGCATTTTTAGGTCCTCGTAGATAGCGATTTAGCGCAACTCATGATGGAAGTTACTGAACTCTCAACGAAACACTGGCTTTTTACTATGATGGAATCCATGTCCCAGGATAAATTCACTTTGCTTGTGGTAACCTTGTGGGCTATTTGGTGGGAACGTCGAAAGGCAATACATGAAGGTATATTCCATAGTCCACACTCCACACATTCTTTCATAAACCGGTTCATATCAGACTTGGAGATCATTGGCAGCAGCAACACACACGTTGTTCAGCATGAAATATGGCATGTGGCTCCTCATGCTAGACCCAAGACTCCACCAGTATGCAAAAGTTCATGTTGACGCGGGGTCAGATTTGAACGTGGAGGGTCCGCAGCCGTTGTCTGCTGGGATGATCAGGGAAACTACCTGGGTAGCTCTGTGATTGTCATCTTTGGCGTTTACGACCCAATTTTGGAGGCGATTGCATGTCGGGAGGCATTAGTGCTGGCAGAGGATCTTAATTTGCAAAATTTCATTGTTGCTTCGGATTGCAAGCAAGTTGTCTTAGACATTTCAAAGGGGGTCGGAGACCTCGTATGGTGCTATCATTAGTGAGATAAAACTCAAAGCTACTCTATTTAATTGTAATTTTGGTTTTGAGGATCGTGCTGTTAACTATGAAGCACATAGACTAACTAGATTTGCTCTTTCTCAGAGTCCGAAGTGTCACGTTGGTTTGGTAATTGTTGAATATATGGTTTGTGCATGTATATTGTATAGTCCGGCCCACCTCCTAGTCATTGTATAGTTGAGGTTGTGGCCCACCTTGTACTCCATATATACGTGCGCTATGCACCGATCAATACATTGAGTTGCATTGCCAAAATATTCGTTTTCAACATGGTATCATACATACGATCCTAACCCTAACTCCTGCCGCCGCCGCGATCCCATCGCCGCCGCCGCCACTTCGTGCCGCCGCCGCGTCTCCTCGCCGCCGCCCCCTGTGTGCCGCCGCCTCGCGCTTCCGCCCGCAACCCGCAGCGCCGCCACCCGCACCGCGCCGCCATCCCTCCCACCGCGCCGCTTCACCACGCGCCACCGCCCTCCCCTCTCGGCCATGGCCTCCCCCGGTTCCACCGATACCACCCACAGCCGCCGCACCAACCCCTTCGACGGCCCCGATCCCATCGTCATCCGTGATCTCAATATCCTCGCTCGGGTTCCCGTCATCCTCGATCAACTCACCTCCACCTACTATGCCTGGAAGACGTACTTCTCCCTTGTGTTCCGTGAGTACAATCTCCGGGATCACATCGATGGCTCCGTGGACTCCCGCTTCATGGAGGACGATGAGGATTGGACGTCCATCGACGCCACTCTTATCCGCTGGTTCTACACCACCATCTCGAAGGACCTCTTCCACACGGTGGTCTCTGCCGATGATGACGCTCACGCCGTTTGGACTAAGCTCAACGGCCTCTTCATCGACAACGCGCTCCAATGCAAGGTTTTCTTGCACGGCGAGTTTTTTGGGTGCCAGCAGCTTGACTCGTCGGTCGACGATTATTGCATGCGCCTCAAGAAGCTTGTCGACGAGCTCCGTGACCTCGGCGAGAAGGTCTCCGACGAGCTCCTCCTCAGCACTCTCATCGCCGGCCTGAACAAAGACTTCGGGAACGCCGCCTCCAACATCCCTCTCATCACCAACCCGACCTTCCCCAAGATCGTCGCGTACCTGAAGCTGGAGGAGAAGAGGATGCGGATGTCGCGCGCCCGAGCCACCCATACGGCTCTCACCGCTGGAACCCGCGGCGGTGCGCCGCCCACCGCTTCGGCTCCCCCGCCGCGGCCCGCCTAGGGGCCCCTCCACGTGCACCCGCCGCCCGGGTTCCCATATCCTGCGCTGCCGCAGGCCCCTCCGCCGCCCCCTGCCAAACAGCAGCAGCGCCGGGGCGGGCGTCGCGGCCGAGGTGGCCGCAAGCAGCAGCACCAGCCGCCAGGCCCCCATGGCGGGGCGCCGCGCCAGCCGCAGCACCCGCTCCCGCTGGCGCCCTGGCAGGCCGGCCAGAACCCCTGGACAGGGGTTGTTCACGCATACTCCATGCCCATACCGCGCGCCCCCGTGCCCGGTGTTTTTGGCGCCTGCTCGGCCCCTCATCAGGCTCTGTACACGACCCCTCAGGCGTATCCGCCGGCGCCGCTCTACGGCCCCTCGGCGGCCTATGGGCTGCTTCCGGTCGTTGGGCTCGTGGCGCCGCCGCCACGGCCTCTGCCGTCGGCCCCGGCCCTCCCGCCGGCACCATGGGACCCCGCGCTGCTAGCGGCCCTCCACACCGCCCCCATGCCACAGCAGTACACCGGCGGTGGCGACTGGTACATGAACACTGGAGCCACGGATCACATGGCCGCCAACCCCGGTAACCTTCTTACCGCTCACCCTGTTCACACTGCTGCTCGCATTACCGTGGGTGACGGTTCTTCCATGCCCATCACTCATGTCGGCCATGGTGCTTTTCCTTCTAACTCCGTTCCATTACATCTTTCTAACGTACTCGTTTCACGTGACGTCAATAAAAATCTTGTTTCTGTTCGTTCTCTTACACGTGAAAAACCTGTCACCATTGAATTTGACATGTTTGGCTTTTTTGTTAAGGATGCCCGTACCCGGATGGTGCTCCACCGATGTGACAGCCCCGACGTGTTGGGGAACGTTGCATAAAACAAAAATTTTCCTACGTTTCACCAAGATCCATATATGAGTTCATCTAGCAACGAGTGATCGGATTGCATCTACATACCTTTGTAGATCACGCGCGGAAGCGTTCAAAGAACAGGGATGAGGAAGTTGTACTCGACATGATCCAAATCACCGGAGATCCTAGCGCCGAACGGACGGCACCTTCGTGTTCAACACACGTATGGTCAGCGTGACGTCTCCTCCTTCTTGATCCAGCAAGGGGGAAGGAGAGGTTGGGGAAGATGGCCCCAGCAGCAGCACGACGGCGTGGTGGTGGTGGAGCTGCAGTACTCCGTCAGGGCTTCGCCAAGCTCTACGGAGGAGGAGGAGGTGTTGGAGAGGGAGAGGGAGGCGCCAGGGCTTAGGTGTGGCTGCACTCCCTTCCCCCCACTATATATAGGGCCAAGGGAGAGGGGGGCGCAGCTTTGGCCCTTCCTCCAAGGAAGGGTGCGGCCAGGGAGGAGTCCATCCTCCCCAAGGCACCTAGGAGGTGCCTTCCCCCTTTAGGAGTCTTCCTTTCCCTCATCTCTTGGTGCATGGGCCTCTTGGGGCTGGTGCCCTTGGCCCATATAGGCCAAGGTGCACACCCCTACAGTCCATGTGGCCCCCCGGGGCAGGTGGACCCCCTTGGTGGACCCCCGGACCCATTTCGGCACTCCTGGTACAATACCGATAATGCGCGAAACCTTTCCGGTGACCAAAACAAGACTTCCCATATATAATTCTTTACCTCCGGACCATTCCGGAACTCCTCGTGACGTCCGGCATCTCATCCGAGACTCCGAACAACATTCGGGTTACTGCATATACATATCCCTACAACCCTAGCGTCACCGAACCTTAAGTGTGTAGACCCTACGGGTTCGGGAGACATGTAGACATGACCGAGATCGCTCTCCGGTCAATAACCAACAGCGGGATCTGGATACCCATGTTGGCTCCCACATGCTCCTCGATGATCTCATCGGATGAACCACGATGTCGAGGATTCAAGCAACCCCGTATACAATTCCCTTCGTCAATCGGTATGTTACTTGCCCGAGATTCGATCGTCGGTATCCCAATACCTCGTTCAATCTCGCTACCGGCAAGTCACTTTACTCGTACCGTAATGCATGATCCCGTGACCAGACACTTGGTCACTTTGAGCTCATTATGATGATGCATTACCGAGTGGTCCCAGTGATACCTCTCCGTCACACGGAGTGACAAATCCCAGTCTTGATCCGTGTCAACCCAACAGACACTTTCGGAGATACCCGTAGTATACCTTTATAGTCACCCAGTTACGTTGTGATGTTTGGTACACCCAAAGCACTCCTACGGTATCCGGGAGTTACACGATCTCATGGTCTAAGGAAAATATACTTGACATCGGAAAACTCTAGCAAACGAACTATATGATCTTGTGCTATGTTTAGGATTGGGTCTTGTCCATCACATCATTCTCCTAATGATGTGATCTCGTTATCAATGACATCCAATGTCCATAGTCAGGAAACCATGACTATCTGTTGATCAACGAGCTAGTCAACTAGAGGCTTACTAGGGACATGTTGGTGTCTATTATTCACACATGTATTACGATTTCCGGATAACACAAATATAGCATGAATAAAGACAATTATCATGAACAAGGAAATATAATAATAATGCTTTTATTATTGCCTCTAGGGCATATTTCCAACAGTCTCCCACTTGCACTAGAGTCAATAATCTAGTTACATTGTGATGAATCGAACACCCATGGAATTCTGGTGTTGATCATGTTTTGCTCTAGGGAGAGGTTTAGTCAACGGATCTGCTACATTCAGGTCCATATGTACTTTACAAATATCTATGTCTCCATCTTGAACATTTTCACGAATGGAGTTGAAGCGACGCTTGATGTGCCTGGTCTTCTTGTGAAACCTGGGCTCCTTGGCAAGTGCAATAGCTCCAGTGTTGTCACAGAAGAGCTTGATCGGCCCCGACGCATTGGGTATGACTCCTAGGTCGGTGATGAACTCCTTCACCCAAATTGCTTCATGTGTTGCCTCCGAGGCTGCCATGTACTCCGCTTCACATGTAGATCCCACCACGACGCTCTGCTTGCAACTGCACCAGCTTACTGCCCCACCATTCAAAATATACACGTATCCGGTTTGTGACTTAGAGTCATCCAGATCTGTGTCGAAGCTAGCGTCGACGTAACCTTTTACGACGAGCTCTTCATCACCTCCATAAACGAGAAACATTTCCTTAGTCCTTTTCAGGTACTTCAGGATATTCTTGACCGCTGTCCAGTGTTCCTTGCCGGGATTACTTTGGTACCTACCTACCAAACTTACGGCAAGGTTTACATCAGGTCTGGTACACAGCATGGCATACATAATAGAACCTATGGCTGAGGCATAGGGGATGACACTCATCTCTTCTATATCTTCTGCCGTGGTCGGACATTGAGCTGAGCTCAATTTCACACCTTGCAACACAGGCAAGAACCCCTTCTTAGACTGATCCATATTAAACTTCTTCAATATCTTATCAAGGTATGTGCTTTGTGAAAGACCTATGAGGCGTCTTGATCTATCTCTGTAGATCTTGATGCCTAATATATAAGCAGCTTCTCCAAGGTCCTTCATTGAAAAACTCTTATTCAAGTAGGCCTTAATGTTGTCCAAAAGTTCTATATCATTTCCCATCAAAAGTATGTCATCTACATATAATATGAGAAATGCTACGGAGCTCCCACTCACTTTCTTGTAAACGCAGGCTTCTCCATAAGTCTGCGTAAACCCAAACGCTTTGATCATCTCATCAAAGCGAATGTTCCAACTCCGAGATGCTTGCACCAGCCCATAAATCGAGCATTGGAGCTTGCATACCTTGTCAGCATACTTAGGATCGACAAAACCCTCCGGCTGCATCATATACAATTCTTCCTTAAGGAAACCATTAAGGAATGCCGTTTTGACGTCCATTTGCCATATTTCATAATCATATGAAAGCACAAGTGCTCCCTAGGTGGTTCTGGTAATTGATGATAACATATCTCTTGTTGGACTAATGTTTCTATCTAGTATGTTTTAGATAAGTTCAAAAATGGAGTGGCATGGACTAAAGGTTGTGGGAACTCCTTCAAGATGCTAAGGACAAAGGATTGGCTAAAGCCTCAAGCTCAAGACTCTTCATTTTACATTTTAGTGATCCAAGATCACATTGAGTCTTTAGGAAAAGCCAATACTATCAAGAAGGGATGAGGTGTTGCTTAACGAGCCTCTTGCTTCATGTGCTTAATGATATGCTCCAAAATCCT
This sequence comes from Triticum dicoccoides, assembly GCF_002162155.2. Lineage (NCBI taxonomy): Eukaryota > Viridiplantae > Streptophyta > Magnoliopsida > Poales > Poaceae > Triticum > Triticum dicoccoides. The sequence continues at coordinate 503,751,256 of NC_041380.1, forward strand.
CAGCTACTTTCCCACTTCCACAAATGACCTAAACCCTAAGCCAAGCTCGGTCATACCGATTCTTTCTATCCGGCGCCACCGAGTTTCACTTGTCATAAGCCACTGCCAAACCCTAGCAATTCGGTTCTACCGATAGGGATCTCGGTCTCACCGAGATGGGATTGCAAACTCTCTGTTATCTATTGCAATATTTTCAGTCCCACCGAGATATGCAATCAGTCCCACCGGGATTGCAATGTAAATTCAGTGTTTCCTTTTTGTAACTTTTTGGTCTCACCGAAAGAGAAAATCGGTCCCACCGAGTTTGCCTGACCAACTCTCTGGTTAGCTAATTACCAAATTCGGTCTCACCGAGTTTGTGTAATCGGTCTCACCGAGATTACGTTATGCCCAAACTCTAACCATATCGGTCCCACCGAGTTGCATGTCAGTCCCACCGAAAATCTCTAACGGTCACTAGGTTTACATTTTCGGTCCGACCGAGTTTGTTGATTCGGTCCCACCGAGATTGGAAAACTGTGTGTAACGGTTGGATTTTGTGTGGAGGCTATATATACCCCTCCACCTCCTCTTCATTCATGAGAGAGCCATCAGACTAAGCCTACACTTCCAGCATCCTATTTCTGAGAGAGAACTACCCACTCATGTGTTGAGGCCAAGATATTCCATTCCTACCATATGAATCTTGATCTCTAGCCTTCCCCAAGTTGCTTTCCACTCAAATCTTCTTTCCACCAAATCCAAATCCTATGAGAGAGAGTTGAGTGTTGGGGAGACTATCATTTGAAGCACAAGAGCAAGGAGTTCATTACCTACACACCATTTGTTACTTCTTGTAGAGTGGTGTCTCCTAGATTGGCTAGGTGTTACTTGGGAGCCTCCGACAAGATTGTGGAGTTGAACCAAGGAGTTCGTAAGGGCAAGGAGATCGCCTACTTCGTGAAGATCTACCGCTAGTGAGGCAAGTCCTTTGTGGGCGATGGCCATGGTGGGATAGACAAGGTTGCTTCTTCGTGTACCCTTCGTGGGTGGTTGCTTCTTCGTGGACCCTTCGTGGGTGGAGCCCTTCATGGACTCGTGCAACCGTTACCCTTTGTGGGTGGAGCCCTCTGTGGACTCGCGCAACCGTTACCCTTTGTGGGTTGAAGTCTCCATCAACGTGGATGTAGGATAGCACCACCTATCCGAACCACGAGAAAAACATCCGTGTCTCCAATTGCGTTTGAATTCTCCAAACCCTTCCCTTTACATTCTTGCAAGTTGCATGCTTTATATTCCGCTGCTCATATACTCTTTGCATGCTTGCTTGATATGTATTGTGTATGTTGAAATTGTGCCTAAACTCCACTTAAACCGAAAAAGCTTAAAAATTGCAACTTTAACATTAAGTGTCTAATCACCCCCCTCTAGACACATCTACTTCTAGATCCTACAAGTGGTATCAGAGCTTTGGTCTCCATTGCCTTGGTTTAATCACCATTGGAGGAAGATGGATGTGTCTACTTTATGGAGTCTTAGACATAGAGTGCCTATTCTTGATGGAGAGTATTTTCATGAGTGGAAAAATGAGATGCTTGTAATCTTCAATCAATATCATTTGAACAAGTATATTTCTAGCCCTTGTGCACCTCATATTGATCCTTTGCATCCTACCCTAGATGAAGATATTGACATGATTCGCAATCTTAGAACTATTGAGCTCATCATTAGGGGATTGCCCAAAAATTTGATTGCTAGTTTGCCTCCTCTTAATTGTGCCTATACTATATGGAAATTTCTTGAGGAACATTTCCTGATCATTCCTTGAAAACTTTGGATGAAATTCTCCATAAATCTATTGCCTTGAGTAAGATGAACTCTGGTGATCCTAGTTTTGGTAATTGTCTATTTGAACTTACCAATCTTAAGCATTCTAAAGGAGATGTTGGAATCATTAATGATATCATATTCAAAGCTATAAGAATTCATAAAAGTGACCACTTTGATGATCATTTATCTAATGAATTACCCTCTCTAGGAAATGATGAGTCACAAGATCATGATGAACATGGATACTATGATGATGATGATGATAGTGACTTCGATCTTGATGATGCAATGAGACATTTTGGTCTTATGGCAAATCTTCGGGGATATGAATCAGGAGGAAAGGAATGGGTTCTTGATAGTGGATGTACTGATCATATGACCGGAGATGAAGAGATGTTTCGTGAGCTTGCTGAAAATGACGGCCCTCAAAAATATGTCACCTTTGGTGATAATTCAAAGGGTAAAGTGGTTGGCCTTGGTAAGGTGGCCATCTCACATGATAGTTCCATTCAAAATGTCATGCTCGTTGAATCTCTTGGCTACAACTTACTTTCAGTATCTAGACTTGCTGATTTCGGTTTGAATGTCCTATTTACTGAGGTAGATTGCCAAGTATTTCATCGAGACAATCATAAAATGGTCTTTACTGGTATGCGTAGAGGTGATCTTTACATTGTCGATTTTTCTAAAAAGGCACAACCTAAAACTTGCTTTGTTGCTAAATCCTCAAAAGGTTGGTTGTGGCATAGACGACTAGGTCACGTTGGCATGAGAAACCTTGACAAGCTTATTAAAGGAAATCATATCCTTGGAGTTAACGATGTCATATTTGATAAGGATAGAATTTGCAGTGCTTGTCAAGCAGGTAAACAGGTTGGAGGAAGACATCCCGTGAAGAACATCATGACCACAAGAAGGCCACTCGAACTACTTCATATGGATCTTTTTGGTCCCAACGCCTACAAGAGTCTCGGTGGAAATTCTTTTGGTCTAGTTATAGTTGATGATTTTTCAAGATTTATGTGGATATTCTTTCTTAATGACAAGTCACAGGTCCAGAAGATCTTCAGAAACTTCGCTAGGAAGGCCCAAAATCAGTTTGACGTGAAGATCAAGAAGGTTCGGAGTGACAACGGAATGGAGTTCAAGAACGCAAATGTGGACACCTTCCTTGACGAAGAAGGGATTTCACACAAGTTCTCGGCTACGTACACACCTCAACAAAATGGAGTTGTTGAGAGGAAGAACCGGACGCTCATCGAAATGGCAAGAACGATGCTTGATGAATACAAGACGCCGAAGCACTTTTGGGCAGAAGCGGTTGAGACAGCTTGTCACGCAACAAATCGCTTGTATCTTCACAAGCTACTCGGCAAGACGGCATACGAGCTCCTCACCGGTAACAAACCCCAAGTTGGATACTTTCGAGTATTCGGCTCAAAGTGCTACATTCTTGACAAGCATCATCGTTCAAAGTTTGCTCCTAAATCTCATGAAGGTTTTCTACTTGGTTATGGCTCAAACTCTCACACTTACCGTGTCTACAACAATTTCACCCGAAAGGTTCAAGAGACGGTAGATGTGAAGTTTGATGAATCTAATGGCTCGCAAGTAGAGCAATTGCCAATTGATGTAGGAGACAAAGATCCTTCAGAAGCAATTCAAGACTTGTCCATTGGCAAAATTCGTCCAACGGAGGTGAAGGAGAGTACTTCATCCGTCCAAGTGGAAGCTTCTACTTCACGACAAGGTGAACCATGAATCGACACGGAAGCATCCACGAGTGGGACACACCAAGATGAAGAAAACGAGAAAATACATCAAGACGAACATCAACAACCTCCTTCTCCACCACGACAAGAGAATGACAACGCCAACAATGAAGAAGGCCAAGAAGAAGAACAAGATGAAGAAGATGTTCAACGAAGACCCAAGCAAAAGCTCTCACGAGTTCGAGCAAGAATTGCCAAAGATCATCCCATCGAGCAAATCCTCAATGATATACAAACCGGGAGAATCACTCGCTCAAAAACTCGTTTAGCTAACTTTTGTGAAAACTATTCATTCATCTCTAGCATTGAACCTATGAAGGTTGAAGAAGCATTGGAAGATCCGTATTGGATAAACGCTATGCATGAAGAGCTACACAATTTTGAGAGAAACCAAGTTTGGACATTGGTTGAGAAGCCCGACAACAACCACAACATCATTGGTACCAAATGGGTGTTTCGCAACAAGCAAGATGAAGATGGACAAGTGGTTCGCAACAAAGCACGTCTCCTTGCCCAAGGATACACACAAGTCGAAGGTATGGACTGTGGTGAGACATATGCTCCCATTGCTAGACTTGAGTCCATTCGCATCTTACTTGCCTATGCTAATCACCATAATATCACCTTGTACCAAATGGACATTAAAAGTGCTTTTCTAAATGGTGAAATAGAGGAGGAAGTTTATGTCAAACAACCTCTCGGCTTTGTCAATCCTAAGAAGCCAAATCATGTTTACAAACTTCACAAAGCTCTTTATGGTCTTAAACAAGCTCCTAGAGCATGGTATAAATGCTTGACCAAGTTCCTTACTACAAGTGGTTTTGAAATTGGTAAAATTGATTCTACTCTTTTTACTAAAAGGGTTAATGGAGAACTATTTGTATGCCAAATTTATGTCGATGATATCATATTTGGTTCAACTAACCCTCTCTTTAGTGAAAAGTTTGGAAAGCTAATGTCAGAGAAGTTTGAGATGTCTATGATGAGTGAACTCAAATTCTTTCTCGGTTTGCAAATCTAGCAAACTAAGGAAGGTACATTTGTCTCTCAAACAAAGTACACCAAGGACTTATTCAAGAAGTTCAATATGCAAGAATGCAAAGGTATGTCTACACCCATGCCTACTAGTGGACATAATGATTTGACCAAAGATGGTGAACCAGTTGATCAAAAGGTTTATCGCTCTATGATTGGTTCATTGTTATACCTATGTGCTTCACGCCCCGATATTATGCTAAGTGTGTGCATGTGTGCACGATATCAAGCTGCTCCTAAAGAATGCCATCTTAAGGCTGTGAAAAGGATAGTGAGATATTTAATCCATACACCAAATTTTGGCATTTGGTATCCTAAGAGGTCTTCTTTTGATCTTGTTGGCTATTCCGACTCGGATTATGCCGGAGACAAGATTGATAGAAAGTCCACTTCGGGTACTTGTCAATTTCTTGGTAGATCTCTTGTGTCTTGGTCTTCCAAGAAACAAAACTTTGTATCCTTATCCACCGCCGAAGCGGAATACATTGCCGCTGGTTCATGTTGTGCTCAATTACTTTGGATGATCCAAACTCTTAAAGATTATGGGACTTATGTGAAACATGTTCCACTGCTTTGTGACAATGAAAGTGCTATCAAAATTGGTCATAATCCTGTACAACATTCTCGAACTAAGCATATTGAAGTTCGTCATCATTTCATTCGAGATCATGTTGCTAAGGGTGACATTAATCTTAAGCACGTTTGCACCGATAAGCAATTAGCGGATATATTTACTAAACCTCTTGATGAGAAAGTGTTTTGCAGGTTGAGAGGAGAATTGAACATCATTGATGCTTCGAACTTGGAGTAGAAACTCCATTGGATACATGCAAGACATGAGTTTATGACTAATCCATGATATATCTCTTATGATAACTATCTTATGTCTTGGATATATTTGTACCTTGCATGTTGTCTAACCCATGTAGGTGCTTGGTTGAATCTAATTCCATGAGATTGCGACTCACTCACATCTTGAGCAATCTCTACATCACCAAGACTCTACACAATGGTGGTTGAAGACAAGGAAGCACAAAACCATTCAAACATATCTTTTGACAAATTCTATGATTGAGCTACATGATTGTCATTGTTGGATACACAAGTGCTCTTCCTTGCAAGAACTAACCCATGTAGGTAGATGAACTCAAACTCCAAGTGGTGCTCCCAACTCTTGATGAGCTACATCAACCTTGAGCACCCACACGAGTTCAACTACATGAGCAAGAACCACACCACCACCCAAGGTATGTTATTCCATCTTAGAGAAGCTTTACTCCAAGACATGAGTCAAAGCAACTCAACAAGATGTGAATACATCAAGATGCTTATACGAAAAATGGTAACCCCATTTTGAGCTTAAACGATGAGTATGACCTATGATCAAGTGTTCTCACTTGACTCCTAAGTTAATATACTCTAACATAGGTGACTATGTCACCGCCCAACTCTAGATGAAGTTCTCTTGTGTTCTTTTCTGTGTCATTGCATTTGTCTCATGCATGTTCAGTTTCTTCTCTTTTCTCTTTGTTTTTGTTCTGCGTTTTCTGCATTCAGTTCCTTGCAAATCCTTCAGGTAATTCATTGCAAATCTTTGTGAGACCCTACATGTCTAGTGAGCTGAGGTGACAAGTGTTTTTCTCTATGTGACCTCGGTTTCACCGACTTGTAATTTTCGGTCCAACCGAATCTTTTTGGTGCCACCGAAACATACCACTCGGTGCCACCGACTTCGCAACAGGAAAAACAGTTTGCCACTTGTTCTATATTTCTTCTGATCCAGCTCTACTCAATGAATCTTGTCCTCTACAAGCATCACAGTTTTATCCATTGCTTTGTGCTGAGTCTCAAGGACCAAACCTATAAGACGGATTCCAGAAAACCCTTCTTGGAAATTGATGTCAAAGGGGGAGAGAGAGATCACATCAAAGCCTGTAGGAGAGAGAGATCACATCAAGGGAGAGAAAAAGTCTCAAGGACCAAACCTACAAGAGAAAGTATTAAGGGGGAGAAAGAGATTTCCAGGGGAAGAGAAAATACTCAAGGATCCCAGATGCTTGATGTTCAAGAGGAGAGATGTCACATGTCTTTTTAGGGGGAAAGACATGTATTTGCATTAAGTTCTATCCATTTGTATCTTTCAGCTCTGATTTTTTCTGTTCCCTATCTTCTCCCAATATCCCATGTAAGATTCAGGGGGAGCAAGACACCTAAGGGAAAGAAATCAGTCAAATTCATTGCATATCTTTACTCTTGGGGACATGTTGAATTCAATGTGGTACCTTGTACTCACTCTCTACATGTCATTCCAGTCTTGGTATTCTTGTGGTTTCTTTTGTTCGCTCTGGCTAGTGGATGTACCTGTGTTATCTAACTTTGTTTGTGCAAGTTCATTCCATCCTAAGCCAACTCAAGATCACAAGGTAAGTATATGCATCAAAATCATGAGTATGAGGAGTTCTTGCTTATGTACATACTGTTTGCAAGAAGGACTCATGAGCATGAAGGTATTTTCCTTGATAATCTTTTGCTCTGATGCATATGGCCAAGATACATGTAACACATTGCCTACTCTGTCATGGTTATGCTCTCACGTGCCTCTATATTTCATATTTACACGAGTGCATACATGTAGGGGGAGCCTATGCTTGTTACATGTCCTTCCAAAGCTTTACTTGCTGTTCTTTATATCTTTATCTAAAGCTTTGATGTATGTTGCCATCAATTACCAAAAAGGGGGAGATTGAAAGCACAAGTGCTCCCTAGGTGGTTTTGGTAATTGATGATAACAAATCTCTTGTTGGACTAATGTTTCTATCTAGTATGTTTCAGATAAGTTCAAAAATGGAGTGGCATGGACTAAAGGTTGTGGGAACTCCTTCAAGATGCTAAGGACAAAGGATTGGCTAAAGCCTCAAGCTCAAGACTCTTCATTTTACATTTTAGTGATCCAAGATCACATTGAGTCTTTAGGAAAAGCCAATACTATCAAGAAGGGATGAGGTGTTGCTTAATGAGCCTCTTGCTTCATGTGCTTAATGATATGCTCCAAAATCCTCAGCTACTTTCCCACTTCCACAAATGACCTAAACCCTAAGCCAAACTCGGTCATACCGATTCTTTCTATCCGGCGCCACCGAGTTTCACTTGTCATAAGCCACTGCCAAACCCTAGCAATTCGGTTCTACCGATAGGGATCTCGGTCTCACCGAGATGGGATTGCAAACTCTCTGTTATCTATTGCAATATTTTCGGTCCCACCGAGATATGCAATCGGTCCCACCGAGATTGCAATGTAAATTCGGTGTTTCCTTTTTGTAACTTCTCGGTCTCACCGAAAGAGCAAATCGGTCCCACCGAGTTTGCCTGACCAACTCTCTGGTTAGCTAATTACCAAATTCGGTCTCACCGAGATTACGTTATGCCCAAACCCTAACCATATTGGTCCCACCGAGTTGCATGTCAGTCCCACCGAAAATCTCTAACGGTCACTAGGTTTACATTTTCGGTCCGATCGAGTTTGTTGATTCGGTCCCACCGAGATTGGAAAACTGTGTGTAACGGTTGGATTTTGTGTGGAGGCTATATAGACCCCTCCACCTCCTCTTCATTCGTGAGAGAGCCATCAGACTAAGCCTACACTTCCAGCATCCTATTTCTGAGAGAGAACTACCCACTCATGTGTTGAGGCCAAGATATTCCATTCCTACCATATGAATCTTGATCTCTAGCCTTCCCCAAGTTGCTTTCCACTCAAATATTCTTTCCACCAAATCCAAATCCTATGAGAGAGAGTTGAGTGTTGGGGAGACTATCATTTGAACACAAGATCAAGGAGTTCATTACCTACACACCATTTGTTACTTCTTGGAGAGTGGTGTCTCCTAGATTGGCTAGGTGTTACTTGGGAGCCTCCGACAAGATTGTGGAGTTGAACCAAGGAGTTTGTAAGGGCAAGGAGATCGCCTACTTCGTGAAGATATACCGCTAGTGAGGCAAGTCCTTTGTGGGCGATGGCCATGGTGGGATAGACAAGGTTGCTTCTTCGTGGACCCTTCGTGGGTGGTTGCTTCTTCGTGGACCCTTCGTGTGTGGAGCCCTTCGTGGACTCGCGCAACCGTTACCCTTTGTGGGTGGAGCCCTCCGTGGACTCACGCAACCGTTACCCTTTGTGGGTTGAAGTCTCCATCAACGTGGATGTAGGATAGCACCACCTATCCGAACCACGGGAAAAACATCCGTGTCTCCAATTGCGTTTGAATTCTCCAAACCCTTCCCTTTACATTCTTGCAAGTTGCATGCTTTACATTTCGCTGCTCATATACTCTTTGCATGCTTGCTTGATATGTATTGTGTATGTTGAAATTGTGCCTAAACTCCACTTAAACCGAAAAAGCTTAAAAATTACAACTTTAGCATTAAGTGTCTAATCACCCCCCTCTAGACACATCTACTTCTAGATCCTACATCATAGAATGCGGCAATTGCTAACATGATTCGGACGGACTTCAGCTTCGCTACCGGTGAGAAAGTCTCATCGTAGTCAAGCCCTTGAACTTGTCGATAACCCTTAGCGACAAGCCGAGCTTTATAGATGGTCACATTACCATCCGCGTCTGTCTTCTTCTTAAAAATCCATTTATTTTCTATGGCTCGCCGCTCTACGGGCAAGTCAGTCAAAGTCCATACTTCGTTTTCATACATGGATCCCATCTCAGATTTCATGGCTTCTAGCCATTTGTCGGAATCCGGGCCCGCCATCGCTTCTTCATAGTTCGAAGGTTCACCGTTGTCTAACAACATGATTTCCAAGACAGGGTTGCCGTACCAATCTGGTGCAGAACGTGTCCTTGTGGACCTTCGAATTTTAGTAGGAGCTTGATCAGAAGTATCTTGATCATCATCATTAACTTCCTCTCTAGTCGGTGCAGGCACCTCAGGAACATTTTCTTGAGTTGCGCCATTTTCCGGTTCAAGAGGTAATACTTCATCAAGCTCTACTTTCCTCCCAGTTACTTCTTTCGAGAGAAACTCCTTCTCTAGAAAGGATCCATTCTTGGCAACAAAGATCTTGCTTTCGGATCTGGGGTAGAAGGTATACCCAATAGTTTCTTTAGGGTATCCTATGAAGACGCATTTTTCCGACTTGGGTTCGAGCTTTTCAGGTTGAAGTTTCTTGACATAAGCATCGCATCCCCAAACTTTTAGAAACGACAGCGTAGGTTTCTTCCCAAACCATAATTCATACGGTGTCATCTCACCGGATTTCGACGGAGCCCTATTTAAAGTGAATGCGGCAGTCTCTAAGCATAGCCCCAAAAAGATAGTGGTAAATCGGTAAGAGACGTCATAGATCGCACCATATCTAATAGAGTGCGATTACGACGTTCGGACACACCATTACGCTGAGGTGTTCCAGGCGGCGTGAGTTGTGAAACTATTCCACATTTTCTTAAGTGTGTGCCAAACTCGTGACTCAAGTATTCTCCTCCATGATCTGATCGCAGGAACTTGATTTTCCTGTCACGTTGATTCTCAACCTCACTCTGAGATTCCTTGAACTTTTCAAAGGTCTCAGACTTGTGTTTCATTAAGTAGACATACCCATATCTACTCAAGTCATCAGTGAGGGTGAGAACATAACGATAGCCACTGCGAGCCTCAACACTCATTGGACCGCACACATCAGTATGTATGATTTCCAATAAGTTGGTTGCTCGCTCCATTGTTCCTGAGAACGGAGTCTTGGTCATTTTACCCATGAGGCATGGTTCACACGTGTCAAATGATTCATAATCAAGAGACTCTAAAAGTCCATCAGCATGGAGCTTCTTCATGCATTTGACACCTATGTGACCAAGGCGGCAGTGCCACAAGTATGTGGGACTATCATTATCAATCTTACATCTTTTGGTACTCATACTATGAACATGTGTAGCATTACGCTCGAGATTCATTAAGAATAAACCATTCACCATCGGAGCATGACCATAAAACATATCTCTCATATAAATAGAACAACCATTATTCTCGGATTTAAATGAGTAGCCATCTCAAATTAAATGAGATCCTGATACAATGTTCATGCTCAAAGCTGGCACTAAATAACAATTATTAAGGTTTAAAACTAATCCGGAAGGTAAATGTAGAGGTAGCGTGCCGACGGCAGTCACATTGACCTTGGAACCATTCCCGACGCACATCGTCACCTCGTCCTTCGCCAGTCTCCGCTTATTCCGCAGCTCCTGTTTTGAGTTACAAATGTGAGCAACCGCACCGGTATCAAATACCCAGGAGCTACTACGAGTACTGGTAAGGTACACATCAATTACATGTATATCACATATACCTTTCGTTTTGCCGTCCTTCTTGTCCGCTAAGTATTTGGGGCAGTTCCGCTTCCAGTGACCACTTTCCTTGCAATAAAAGCACTCAGTCTCGGGCTTGGGTCCATTCTTTGGCTTCTTCCCGGCAGCTTGCTTGCCGGGCGCGGCAACTCCCTTGCCGTCCTTCTTGAAAGCTTTCTTTCCCTTGCCGTTCTTGAACTTAGTGGTTTTATTCATCATCAACACTTGATGTTCCTTTTTGACTTCTACCTCTGCTGATTTCAGCATTGCAAATACTTCAGGGATGGTCTTTTCCATCCCCTGCATATTGAAGTTCATCACAAAGCTCTTGTAGCTCGGTGGAAGCGACTGAAGGATTCTGTCAATGACCGCGTCATCCGGGAGATAAACTCCCAGCTGAGTCAAGCGGTTATGCAACCCAGACATAGTGAGTATGTGCTCACTGACAGAACTGTTTTCCTCCATCTTACAGCTGAAGAACTTGTCAGAGACTTGATATCTCTCGACCCGGGTATGAGCTTGGAAAACCATTTTCAGCTCTTCGAACATCTCATATGCTCCGTGTCTCTCAAAACGGTTTTGGAGCCTCGGCTCTAAGCTGTAAAGCATGCCGCACTGAACGAGGGAGTAGTCATCGGTACGTGCCTGCCAAGCGTTCATAACGTCTTGTTCTGCAGGAGAACAGGTGCGTCCCCTAGCGGTGCTTGTAGGACATAATCTTTCTTGGCAGCTATGAGGATGATCCTCAGGTTCCGGACCCAGTCCGTGTAGTTGCTGCCATCGTCTTTCAGCTTGGTTTTCTCTAGGAACGCGTTGAAGTTGAGGACAACGTTGGCCATTTGATCTACAAGACATATTGTAATTTTTTAGACTAAGTTCATGATAATTAAGTTCATCTAATCAAATTATTCAATGAACTCCCACTTAGATAGACATCCCTCCAGTAATCTGAGTATAACATGATCCGAGTTAACTAGGCCGTGTCCGAGCATCACGTGAGACGGATTAGTCAACATCGGTGAACATCTTCATGTTGATCGTATCTTCTATACGACTCATGCTCGACCTTTCGGTCTTCTGTGTTCCGAGGCCATGTCTGCACATGCTAGGCTCGTCAAGTCAACCTAAGTGTTTGCATGTGTAAATCTGTCTTACACCCGTTGTATGTGAACGTTGGAATCTAACACCCGATCATCACGTGGTGCTTCGAAACAATGAACTGTCGCAACGGTGCACAGTTAGGGGGAACACTTTCTTGAAATTATTATGAGGGATCATCTTATTTACTACCGTCGTTCTAAGTAAACAAGATGCAGAAACATGATAAACATCACATGCAATCAAATAATAATAGTGACATGATATGGCCAATATCACATAGCTCCTTTGATCTCCATCTTGGGGCTCCATGATCATCTTGCCACCGGCATGACACCATGATCTCCATCATCATGATCTCCATCATCGTGTCTCCATGAAGTTGCTCGCCAATTATTACTTCTACTACTATGGCTAACGCGTTTAGCAATAAAGTAAAGTAATTTACATGGCGTTTCTCAATGACACGTAGGTCATACAAAAAATAAAGACAACTCCTATGGCTCCTGCCGGTTGTCACTCATCGACATGCAAGTCGTGATTCCTATTCCAATAGCATGAACATCTCGTACATCACATATATATATCATTCATCATTCATCACAACTTTGGCCATATCATATCACAAAGCACTTGCTGCAAAAACAAGTTAGACGTCCTCTAATTGTTGTTGCAAGTTTTACGTGGCTGAAATAGGGTTCTAGCAAGAACGTTTTCTTACCTACGTGAAAGCCACAATGTGATTTGTCAACTTCTATTTACCCTTCATAAGGACCCTTTTCATCAAATCCGCTCCAACTAAAGTGGGAGAGACAGACACCCGCCAGCCACCTTATGCAACTTCTGCATGTTAGTCGGTGGAACCGGTCTCACGTAAGCGTATGTGTAAGGTTGGTCCGGGCCTCTTCATCCCACAATACCGCTGAAGCAAGATAAGACTAGTAGTGGCAAGAAAGTTGACAACATCTACGCCCACAACAAATTGTGTTCTACTCGTGCAAAAGAACTACGCATAGACCTAGCTCATGATGCCACTGTTGGGGAACGTTGCAGAAAACAAAAATTTTCCTACGGTTTCACCAAGATCCATCTATGAGTTCATCTAGAAACAAGTGATCGGATTGCATCTACATACCTTTGTAGATCACGCGCGGAAACGTTCAAAGAACGGGGATGAGGAAGTCGTACTCGATGTGATCCAAATCACCGGAGATCCTAGCGCCGAACGGACGGCACCTCCATGTTCAACACACGTACGGTTAGCGTGACGTCTCCTCCTTCTTGATCCAGCAAGGGGGAAGGAGAGTTTGAGGAAGATGGCCCCAGCAGCAGCACGACGGCGTGGTGGTGGTGGAGCTGCAGTACTCCGTCAGGGCTTCGCCAAGCTCTACGGAGGAGGAGGAGGTGTTGGAGAGGGAGAGGGAGGCGCCAGGGCTTAGGTGTGGCTGCCCTCCCTTCCCCCCACTATATATAGGGCCAAGGGAGAGGGGGGGCGCAGCCTTGGCCCTTCCTCCAAGGAAGGGTGCGGCCAGGGAGGAGTCCATCCTCCCCAAGGCACCTAGGAGGTGCCTTCCCCCTTTAGGACTCTTCCTTTCCCTCATCTCTTGGCGCATGGGCCTCTTGGGGCTGGTGCCCTTGGCCCATATAGGCCAAGGCGCACACCCCTACAGCCCATGTGGCCCCCCGGGGCAGGTGGACCCCCTTGGTGGACCCCCGGACCCCTTTCGGCGCTCCCGGTACAATACCGATAATGCACGAAACCTTTCCGGTGACCAAAACAAGACTTCCCATATATAATTCTTTACCTCCGGACCATTCCGAAACTCCTCGTGACGTCCGGGATCTCATCCGGGACTCCGAACAACATTCGGGTTACTACATATACATATCCCTACAACCCTAGCGTCACCGAACCTTAAGTGTGTAGACCCTACGGGTTCGGGAGACATGTAGACATGACCGAGATCGCTCTCCGGTCAATAACCAACAGCGGGATCTGGATACCCATGTTGGCTCCCACATGCTCCTCGATGATCTCATCGGATGAACCACGATGTCGAGGATTCAAGCAACCCCGTATACAATTCCCTTCGTCAATCGGTATGTTACTTGCCCGAGATTCGATCGTCGGTATCCCAATACCTCGTTCAATCTCGCTACCGGCAAGTCACTTTACTCGTACCGTAATGCATGATCCCGTGACCAGACACTTGGTCACTTTGAGCTCATTATGATGATGCATTACCGAGTGGGCCCAGTGATACCTCTCCGTCACACGGAGTGACAAATCCCAGTCTTGATCCGTGTCAACCCAACAGACACTTTCGGAGATACCCGTAGTATACCTTTATAGTCACCCAGTTATGTTGTGACGTGTGGTACACCCAAAGCACTCCTACGGTATCCGGGAGTTACACGATCTCATGGTCTAAGGAAAAGATACTTGACATTGGAAAACTCTAGCAAACGAACTATACGATCTTGTGCTATGTTTAGGATTGGGTCTTGTCCATCACATCATTCTCCTAATGATGTGATCTCGTTATCAATGACATCCAATGTCCATAGTCAGGAAACCATGACTATCTGTTGATCAACGAGCTAGTCAACTAGAGGCTTACTAGGGACATGTTGGTGTCTATTATTCACACATGTATTACGATTTCCGGATAACACAATTATAGCATGAATAAAGACAATTATCATGAACAAGGAAATATAATAATAATGCTTTTATTATTGCCTCTAGGGCATATTTCCAACACGACGATCTCTACCCGGTCCACTCCTCCACATCCTCCGTCGCTGCACCCATGGCGCTTTCCGCTGGAGTGAACTTTGGCATGCTCGTCTTGGTCATCCCAACCCTGCCACCCTTCGTCATATTCTTCGTAGTTTTTCATTCATGTGTAATAAGATCGATGATCACACTTGTCATGCTTGTCGTCTCGGCAAACATACTCGTTTACCCTTTAGCACTTCCTCGCATGTTGCTTCATACCCATTTGAGTTAATTCATAGTGATGTTTGGACCTCTCCTGTTGCAAGTAACACGGGCTATCTCTATTATCTTGTTATCCTTGATGATTTTTCGCACTATGTGTGGACCTTCCCGTTGCGGCGAAAGTCGGATTCTGTTGCCACTCTCACCGCATTCTACTCCTATGTCTCCACGCAGTTTGGTCGCCCCATTCATGCGTTGCAAACAGACAACGGGAAGGAGTTCGATAATCTTGCAATCCGCAACCTTCTCGCCACACACGGCATGATTTTTCGTCTCACTTGCCTGTACACTTTGCAATAAAATGGCCGCGCTGAGCGCGTGCTTCGCACTCTTAATGACTGTGTTCGCACCCTCCTCTTTCATGCCAACGTGCCACCATGTTTCTGGCCTGACGCGCTCGCCACCGCATCACTACTCCTCAACATCTGTCCCTGTCGCACTCGCGGGAATTTTGCTCCTCATCATCTTTTGTTCGGCACGCCACCTTCCTACACCGAGCTTCGCATTTTCGGTTGCTTGTGCTACCCTAGCATCGCTTCCACTACTTCTCATAAGCTCGCACCATGGTCCGTGGCCTGTATTTTTCTTGGCTATCCCCCCAACACCAAAGGCTACCGTTGCTATGATCCTATCTCACATCGGGTCATCACTTCCCGACACGTTTACTTTGATGAGATGGTTTTCTGTTTTAGCGGGTACCTTCGGATATTGCGGCCTTGCCCGCTCGTGGTGACGGCCGCTCGGGCGCTTCTCTCAGGCCGCCTCCTGGCTTTGAGGGTGCCCCCGTGCCCCGGGTCGAGTTCCTCCCCGGCCGGTTTCCTTAGGGGCTGCACCCCTCTCGACGCCTGCGACGCCCCCTGCGCCACCATCGGCGCGGGCCTCCTCGGCGCCCCCCGCGCCCTCGCCCACGGCGGCCTCACCCGCGGCGGCCTTCCCCGCGCCCTCGCCGGCGGCCTCACCCGCGGCATCAGTGGCGGCGGGCTCTTCTTCGTCCTCGTCCGTCGCCCCAGACTCGCTGCCCCGCCCGATGACTCGCTCTCGGGCTGGTACCTTCCGCCCGAGTACGCGGTACACCAGCGATGAGTATCTTCTTGCCGCTTCCGTCTCCGAGCCGTCCCCTCTCCCATAGTCAGCTCGAGCCGCCCTTCGGGGCCCTCATTGGCTCGCTGCGATGCAGGAAGAGTTTGATGCGCTCCAATGGAACCGCACCTGGCAGCTTGTCCCTCGGCCACCTCGTGCCAACATCATCACGGGCAAGTGGGTCTTTCGGCATAAGACTCATCCCGACGGGACTCTCGAGCGCTACAAAGCTCGCTGGGTGGTTTGAGGCTTTCGGCAACGTGCGGGCGTGGACTTCACCGACACTTTTGCTCCGGTTGTTAAACCGGGCACGATCCGCACCGTGCTTTAGCTGGCCGTCTCCCGAGCTTGGCCCGTGCATCAGTTGGACGTCTCCAACGCCTTCTTGCATGGCACCTCGCCGAGCAGGTGTTCTGTGAGCAGCCCACCGGCTTCGTCGACGCCACACATCCGGACCATATGTGCTTGCTCTCCCGCTCTCTTTACGGGTTGAAGCAAGCGCCTCGGGCCTGGTACCAGCGCATCGCTGCCTTCCTGTAGACGCTCGGATTTACATCGACCCGCTCCGACGCGTCCCTCTTCGTGTACCATCACGGGGTTGACACGGCCTACTTGTTGCTCTACGTCGACGACATCATCCTGACGGCTTCCACTATCGCGCTTCTCCAGCGGCTTACTGCTCGTCTTCGCGATGAGTTTGCCCTGAAGGACTTGGGGCCCCTCCACTACTTCCTCGGCATTGAGGTGGTTTGACGGCCAGATGAGTTCTTTCTGAACCAGCAGCGTTACGCCCATGAGCTTCTCGATCGTGCCGGCATGCTTAACTGCAAGCCCGCTCCCACGCCTGTTGACACCAAGGCCAAGGTTTCAGCTCTGGAGGGCTCTCTCACATCCGACGCGGCCTTCTATCGCTCCATTGTGGGTGCCTTGTAGTACCTCACTCTGACGCGCCCCGACTTGCAGTATGCCGTTCAGCAGGTCTGTCCTCACATGCATGCTCCGTGTGACTCTTGTTGGAAATATGCCCTAGAGGCAATAATAAAAGCATTATTATTATATTTCCTTGTTCATGATAATTGTCTTTATTCATGCTATAATTGTGTTATCCGGAAATCGTAATACATGTGTGAATAATAGACACCAACATGTCCCTAGTAAGCCTCTAGTTGACTAGCTCGTTGATCAACAGATAGTCATGGTTTCCTGACTATGGACATTGGATGTCATTGATAACGAGATCACATCATTAGGAGAATGATGTGATGGACAAGACCCAATCCTAAACATAGCACAAGATCGTATAGTTCGTTTGCTAGAGTTTTCCAATGTCAAGTATCTTTTCCTTAGACCATGAGATCATGTAACTCCCGGATACCGTAGGAGTGCTTTGGGTGTACCAAATGTCACAACGTAACTGGGTGACTATAAAGGTATACTACGGGTATCTCCGAAAGTGTCTGTTGGGTTGACACGGATCAAGACTGGGATTTGTCACTCCGTGTGACGGAGAGGTATCACTGGGCCCACTTGGTAATGCATCATCATAATGAGATCAAAGTGACCAAGTGTCTGGTCACGGGATCATGCATTACGGTACGAGTAAAGTGACTTGCCGGTAGCGAGATTGAACGAGGTATTGGGATACCGACGATCGAATCTCGGGCAAGTAACATACCGATTGACGAAGGGAATTGTACACGGGGTTGCTTGAATCCTCGACATCGTGGTTCATCCGATGAGATCATCGAGGAGCATGTGGGAGCCAACATGGGTATCAAGATCCCGCTGTTGGTTATTGACCGGAGAGCGATCTCGGTCATGTCTACATGTCTCCCGAACCCGTAGGGTCTATACACTTAAGGTTCGGTGACGCTAGGGTTGTAGGGATATGTATATGCAGTAACCCGAATGTTGTTCGGAGTCCCGGATGAGATCCTGGACATCACGAGGAGTTCCGGAATGGTCCGGAGGTAAAGAATTATATATGGGAAGTCTTGTTTTGGTCACTGGAAAGGTTTCGCGCATTATCGGTATTGTACCGGGAGTGCCGAAAGGGGTCCGGGGGTCCACCAAGGGGGTCCACCTGCCCCGGGGGGCCACATGGGCTGTAGGGGTGTGCGCCTTGGCCTATATGGGCCAAGGGCACCAGCCCCAAGAGGCCCATGCGCCAAGAGATGAGGGAAAGGAAGAGTCCTAAAGGGGGAAGGCACCTCCTAGGTGCCTTGGGGAGGATGGACTCCTCCCTGGCCGCACCCTTCCTTGGAGGAAGGGCCAAGGCTGCGCCCCCCCCCCTCTCCCTTGGCCCTATATATAGTGGGGGGAAGGGAGGGCAGCCACACCTAAGCCCTGGCGCCTCCCTCTCCCTCTCCAACACCTCCTCCTCCTCCGTAGAGCTTGGCGAAGCCCTGACGGAGTACTGCAGCTCCACCACCACCACGCCATCGTGCTATTGCTGGGGCCATCTTCCTCAACCTCTCCTTCCCCCTTGCTGGATCAAGAAGGAGGAGACGTCATGCTGACCGTACGTGTGTTGAACACGGAGGTGCCGTCCGTTTGGCTCTAGGATCTCCGGTGATTTGGATCACGTCGAGTACGACTTCCTCATCCCCGTTCTTTGAATGCTTCCGCGCATGATCTACAAAGGTATGTAGATGCAATCCGATCACTCGTTGCTAGATGAACTCATAGATGGATCTTGGTGAAACCATAGGAAAATTTTTGTTTTCTACAACGTTCCCAACAGTGGCATCATGAGCTAGGTCTATGCGTAGTTCTTTTGCACGAGTAGAACACAATTTGTTGTGGGCGTAGATGTTGTCAACTTTCTTGCCGCTACTAGTCTTATCTTGCTTCAGTGGTATTGTGGGATGAAGCGGCCCGGACCAACCTTACACGTACGCTTACGTGAGACCGGTTCCACCGACTAACATGCACAAGTTGCATAAGGTGGCTGGCGGGTGTCTGTCTCTCCCACTTTAGTTGGAGCGGATTTGATGAAAAGGGTCCTTATGAAGGGTAAATAGAAGTTGACAAATCACGTTGTGGCTTTCACGTAGGTAAGAAAACGTTCTTGCTAGAACCCTATTTCAGCCACGTAAAACTTGCAACAACAATTAGAGGACGTCTAACTTGTTTTTGCAGCAAGTGCTTTGTGATATGATATGGCCAAAGTTGTGATGAATTATGAATGATATATATGTGATGTATGAGATGTTCATGCTATTGTAATAGGAATCACGACTTGCATGTCGATGAGTGACAACCGGCAGGAGCCATAGGAGTTGTCTTTATTTTTTGTATGACCTGCGTGTCATTGAGAAACGCCATGTAAATTACTTTACTTTATTGCTAAATGCGTTAGCCGTAGTAGTAGAAGTAATAATTGGCGAGCAACTTCATGGAGACACGATGATGGAGATCATGATGATGGAGATCATGGTGTCATGCCGGTGACAAGATGATCATGGAGCCCCAAGATGGAGATCAAAGGAGCTATGTGATATTGGCCATATCATGTCACTATTATTATTTGATTGCATGTGATGTTTATCATGTTTCTGCATCTTGTTTACTTAGAACGACGGTAGTAAATAAGATGATCCCTCATAATAATTTCAAGAAAGTGTTCCCCCTAACTGTGCACCGTTGCGACAGTTCATTGTTTCGAAGCACCACGTGATGATCGGGTGTTAGATTCCAACGTTCACATACAACGGGTGTAAGACAGATTTACACATGCAAACACTTAGGTTGACTTGACGAGCCTAGCATGTGCAGACATGGCCTCGGAACACAGAAGACCGAAAGGTCGAGCATGAGTCGTATAGAAGATACGATCAACATGAAGATGTTCACCGATGTTGACTAATCCGTCTCACGTGATGCTCGGACACGGCCTAGTTAACTCGGATCATGTTATACTTAGATTACTGGAGGGATGTCTATCTAAGTGGGAGTTCATTGAATAATTTGATTAGATGAACTTAATTATCATGAACTTAGTCTAAAAAATTACAATATGTCTTGTAGATCAAATGGCCAACGTTGTCCTCAACTTCAACGCGTTCCTAGAGAAAACCAAGCTGAAAGACGATGGCAGCAACTACACGGACTGGGTCCGGAACCTGAGGATCATCTTCATAGCTGCCAAGAAAGATTATGTCCTACAAGCACTGCTAGGTGACGCACCTGTTCTCCCTGAAGAACAAGACGTTATGAACACCTGGCAGGCACGTACCGATGACTACTCCCTCATTCAGTGCAGCATGCTTTACAGCTTAGAGCCGGGGCTCCAAAAGCGTTTTGAGAGACACGGAGCATATGAGATGTTCGAAGAGCTGAAAATGGTTTTCCAAGCTCATGCCCGGGTCAAGAGATATCAAGTCTCCGACAAGTTATTCAGCTGTAAGATGGAGGAAAACAGTTCTGTCAGTGAGCACATACTCACTATGTCTGGGTTGCATAACCGCTTGACTCAGCTGGGAGTTAATCTCCCGGATGACGCGGTCATTGACAGAATCCTTCAGTCGCTTCCACCGAGCTACAAGATCTTTGTGATGAACTTCAATATGCAGGGGATGGAAAAGACCATCCCTCAAGTATTTGCAATGCTGAAATCAGCAGAGGTAGAAGTCAAAAAGGAACATCAAGTGTTGATGGTGAATAAAACCACTAAGTTCAAGAAGGGCAAGGGAAAGAAAGCTTTCAAGAAGGACGGCAAGGGAGTTGCCGCGCCCGGCAAGCAAGCTGCCGGGAAGAAGCCAAAGAATGGACCCAAGCCCGAGACTGGGTGCTTTTATTGCAAGGAAAGTGGTCACTGGAAGCGGAACTGCCCCAAATACTTAGCGGACAAGAAGGCCGGCAAAACGAAAGGTATATGTGATATACATGTAATTGATGTGTACCTTACCAGTACTCGTAGTAGCTCCTGGGTATTTGATACCGGTGCGGTTGCTCACATTTGTAACTCAAAACAGGAGCTGCGGAATAAGCGGAGACTGGCGAAGGACGAGGTGACGATGCGCGTCGGGAATGGTTCCAAGGTCAATGTGATCGCCGTCGGCACGCTACCTCTACATTTACCTTCGGGATTAGTTTTAAACCTTAATAATTGTTATTTAGTGCCAGCTTTGAGCATGAACATTGTATCAGGATCTCGTTTAATTCGAGATGGCTACTCATTTAAATTCGAGAATAATGGTTGTTCTATTTATATGAGAGATATGTTTTATGGTCATGCTCCGATGGTGAATGGTTTATTCTTAATGAATCTCGAGCGTAATGCTACACATGTTCATAGCGTGAGTACCAAAAGATGTAAGATTGATAATGATAGTCCCACATACTTGTGGCACTGCCGCCTTGGTCACATAGGTGTCAAACGCATGAAGAAGCTCCATGCTGATGGACTTTTAGAGTCTCTTGATTATGAATCATTTGACACGTGCGAACCATGCCTCATGGGTAAAATGACCAAGACTCCGTTCTCAGGAACAATGGAGCGAGCAACCAACTTATTGGAAATCATACATACTGATGTGTGCGGTCCAATGAGTGTTGAGGCTCGCGGTGGCTATCGTTATGTTCTCACCCTCACTGATGACTTGAGTAGATATGGGTATGTCTAATTAATGAAACACAAGTCTGAGACCTTTGAAAAGTTCAAGGAATTTCAGAGTGAGGTTGAGAATCAACGTGACAGGAAAATCAAGTTCCTGCGATCAGATCGTGGAGGAGAATACTTGAGTCACGAGTTTGGCACACACTTAAGAAAATGTGGAATAGTTTCACAACTCACGCCGCCTGGAACACCTCAACGTAATGGTGTGTCCGAACGTCGTAATCGCACTCTATTAGATATGGTGCGATCTATGATGTCTCTTACCGATTTACCGCTATCTTTTTGGGGCTATGCTTTAGAAACTGCCGCATTCACTTTAAATAGGGCTCCGTCGAAATCCGTTGAGACGACACCGTATGAATTATGGTTTGGGAAGAAACCTAAGCTGTCGTTTCTAAAAGTTTGGGGATGCGATGCTTATGTCAAGAAACTTCAACCTGAAAAGCTCGAACCTAAGTCGGAAAAATGCGTCTTCATAGGATACCCTAAAGAAACTATTGGGTATACCTTGTACCTCAGATCCGAAGGCAAGATCTTTGTTGCCAAGAATGGATCCTTTCTAGAGAAGGAGTTTCTCTCGAAAGAAGTAAGTGGGAGGAAAGTAGAGCTTGATGAAGTATTACCTCTTGAACCGGAAAATGGCGCAACTCAAGAAAATGTTCCTGAGGTGCCTACACCGACTAGAGAGGAAGTTAATGATGATGATCAAGATACTTCTGATCAAGCTCCTACTGAAATTCGAAGGTCCACAAGGACACGTTCCGCACCAGATTGGTACGGCAACCCTGTCTTGGAAATCATGTTGTTAGACAACGGTGAACCTTCGAACTATGAAGAAGCGATGGCGGGCCCGGATTCCGACAAATGGCTGGAAGCCATGAAATCCAAGATAGGATCCATGTATGAAAACGAAGTATGGACTTTGACTGACTTGCCCGTAGAGCTGCGAGCCATAGAAAATAAATGGATTTTTAAGAAGAAGACAGACGCGGATGGTAATGTGACCATCTATAAAGCTCGGCTTGTCGCTAAGGGTTATCGACAAGTTCAAGGGGTTGACTACGATGAGACTTTCTCACCGGTAGCGAAGCTGAAGTCCGTCTGAATCATGTTAGCAATTGCCGCATTCTATGATTATGAAATATGGCAAATGGACGTCAAAACGGCATTCCTTAATGGTTTCCTTAAGGAAGAATTGTATATGATGCAGCTGGAGGGTTTTGTCGATCCTAAGTATGCTGACAAGGTATGCAAGCTCCAACGCTCGATTTATGGGCTGATGCAAGCATCTCGGAGTTGGAACATTCTCTTTGATGAGATGATCAAAGCGTTTGGGTTTACGCAGACTTATGGAGAAGCCTGCGTTTACAAGAAAGTGAGTGGGAGCTCTGTAGCATTTCTCATATTATATGTAGATGACATACTTTTGATGGAAAATGATATAGAACTTTTGGACAGCATTAAGGCCTACTTGAATAAGAGTTTTTCAATGAAGGACCTTGGAGAAGCTGCTTATATATTAGGCATCAAGATCTACAGAGATAGATCAAGACGCCTCATAGGTCTTTCACAAAGCACATACCTTGATAAGATATTGAAGAAGTTCAATATGGATCAGTCTAAGAAGGGGTTCTTGCCTGTGTTGCAAGGTGTGAAATTGAGCTCAGCTCAATGTCCGACCACGGAAGAAGATATAGAAGAGATGAGTGTCATCCCCTATTCCTCAGCCATAGGTTCTATTATGTATGCCATGCTGTGTACCAGACCTGATGTAAACCTTGCCGTAAGTTTGGTAGGTAGGTACCAAAGTAATCCCGGCAAGGAACACTGGACAGCGGTCAAGAATATCCTGAAGTACCTGAAAAGGACTAAGGAAATGTTTCTCGTTTATGGAGGTGACGAAGAGCTCATCGTAAAAGGTTACGTCGACGCTAGCTTCGACACATATCTGGATGACTCTAAGTCACAAACCGGATACGTGTATATTTTGAATGGTGGGGCAGTAAGCTGGTGCAGTTGCAAGCAGAGCGTCGTGGCGGGATCTACATGTGAAGCGGAGTACATGGCAGCCTCGGAGGCAGCGCATGAAGCAATTTGGGTGAAGGAGTTCATCACCGACCTAGGAGTCATACCCAATGCATCGGGGCCGATCAAGCTCTTCTGTGACAACACTGGAGCTATTGCACTTGCCAAGGAGCCCAGGTTTCACAAGAAGACCAGGCACATCAAGCGTCGCTTCAACTCCATTCGTGAAAATGTTCAAGATGGAGACATAGATATTTGTAAAGTACATACGGACCTGAATGTAGCAGATCCGTTGACTAAACCTCTCCCTAGAGCAAAACATGATCAACACCAGAATTCCATGGGTGTTTGATTCATCACAATGTAACTAGATTATTGACTCTAGTGCAAGTGGGAGACTGTTGGAAATATGTCCCAGAGGCAATAATAAAAGCATTATTATTATATTTCCTTGTTCATGATAATTGTCTTTATTCATGCTATAATTGTGTTATCCGGAAATCGTAATACATGTGTGAATAATAGACCAACATGTCCCTAGTAAGCCTCTAGTTGACTAGCTCGTTGATCAACAGATAGTCATGGTTTCCTGACTATGGACATTGGATGTCATTGATAACGAGATCATATCATTAGGAGAATGATGTGATGGACAAGACCCAATCCTAAACATAGCACAAGATCGTATAGTTCGTTTGCTAGAGTTTTCCAATGTCAAGTATCTTTTCCTTAGACCATGAGATCGTGTAACTCCCGGATACCGTAGGAGTGCTTTGGGTGTACCAAACATCACAACGTAACTGGGTGACTATAAAGGTATACTATGGGTATCTTCGAAAGTGTCTGTTGGGTTGACACGGATCAAGACTGGGATTTGTCACTCCGTGTGACGGAGAGGTATCACTGGGCCCACTCGGTAATGCATCATCATAATGAGCTCAAAGTGACCAAGTGTCTGGTCACGGGATCATGCATTACGGTACGAGTAAAGTGACTTGCCGGTAGCGAGATTGAACGAGGTATTGGGATACCGACGATCGAATCTCGGGCAAGTAACATACCGATTGACGAAGGGAATTGTATACGGGGTTGCTTGAATCCTCGACATCGTGGTTCATTCGATGAGATCATCGAGGAGCATGTGGGAGCCAACATGGGTATCCAGATCTCGTTGTTGGTTATTGACCGGAGAGCGATCTCGGTCATGTCTACATGTCTCCCGAACCCGTAGGGTCTACACACTTAAGGTTCGGTGACGCTAGGGCTGTAGGGATATGTATATGCAGTAACTCGAATATTGTTCGGAGTCCCGGATGAGATCTCGGACGTCACGAGGAGTTCCGGAATGGTCCGGAGGTAAAGAATTATATATGGGAAGTCTTGTTTTGGTCACCGGAAAGGTTTCGCGCATTATCGGTATTGTACCAGGAGTGCCGAAAGGGGTCCGGGGGTCCACCTGCCCCGGGGGGCCACATGGGCTGTAGGGGTGTGCGCCTTGGTCTATATGGGCCAAGGGCACCAGCCCCAAGAGACCCATGCGCCAAGAGATGAGGGAAAGGAAGAGTCCTAAAGGGGGAAGGCACCTCCTAGGTGCCTTGGGGAGGATGGACTCCTCCCTGGCCGCACCCTTCCTTGGAGGAAGGGCCAAGGCTGCGCCCCCCCCCCTGTCCCTTGGCCCTATATATAGTGGGGGGAAGGGAGGGCAGCCACACCTAAGCCCTGGCGCCTCCCTCTCCCTCTCCAACACCTCCTCCTCCGTAGAGCTTGGCGAAACCCTGATGGAGTACTGCAGCTACACCACCTCCACGCCGTCGTGCTGCTGCTGGGGCCATCTTCCTTAACCTCTCCTTCCCCCTTGCTGGATCAAGAAGGAGGAGACGTCATGCTGACCGTACGTGTGTTGAACATGGAGGTGCCGTCCGTTCGGCGCTAGGATCTCCTGTGATTTGGATCACTCGAGTACGACTTCCTCATCCCCGTTCTTTGAACGCTTCCGTGCGTGATCTACAAAGGTATGTAGATGCAATCCGATCACTCGTTGCTAGATGAACTCATAGATGGATCTTGGTGAAATCGTAGGAAAATTTTTGTTTTCTGCAACGTTCCCAACAACTCTCACTGGACCTTGGTGAAGCGTATCCTCCATTACATACGCGGCACTACGTCCATGGGACTTACACTGACGGCCTCCGCCTCTACCGACCTCGTCGTCTACTCTGATGCGGACTGGGCTGGCTGCCCGGACACACGGCGCTCCACTTCGGGGTACTGTGTCTACCTTGGGCCGTCTCTAATCTCTTGGTCTTCCAAGCGACAGCCCACAGTCTCTCGCTCGAGTGCCGAGGCAGAGTATCGGGCAGTGGCTAACGCCGTTGCCGAATGCTCTTGGCTTCGTCAGGTGCTCCAGGAGTTGCTTTGTGATGTTCACAAGGCCACACTCGTCTACTGCGACAACGTCTCCGCCGTGTACCTCTCCGCCAACCCAGTCCATCATCGACGAACGAAGCACATTGAGCTCGACATACACTTTGTTCGTGAGCAGGTGGCCCTTGGGCTCATCCGGGTCCTCCACGTCCCGACGGCGCAACAGTTTGCCGATGTTATGACAAAAGGACTGCCTACTTCTGTTTTCGAGGAGTTCAGGTCCAGTCTTTGCGTCTCCGGCGACGCTTCGACTGGGGGGGAGGGGGGTGTTGAATATATGGTTTGTGCATGTATATTGTATAGTCCGGCTCACCTCCTAGTCATTGTATAGTTGAGATTGTGACCCACCTTGTACTCCATATATACGTGCGCTATGCACCGATCAATACATTGAGTTGCATTGCCAAAATATTCGTTTCCAACAGTAATCCCCATGACCCCTATTGTATCCCACTTCATATGGATTTTGGTGATGGATAAACTGTTTTTCACCCCTCAAAGAAAACTGGGTTGGCCGGCCTATACGTAAATCTGATCGCTAGCTTCCCTAAAAGAAGTTAACTGGTCGGTATTGAGATACGTACGACACATGCAATGGCGTGTGTGCCGCAGCCCAGTTGCCATCAGTAGTAGTACTCCGGAGTATCATTGGTGGACATCGTTTTTTTGTTTGTTTTTCTTCCCCCTGTTTCGAAACTCAAAAAAGCAAGGAAATTTTGCGCAGCCAATATTTGAACCAGTGACCTCTCCATCGAAAGACCACTACGCCTCCACCCTAACTCGTGAATACAAACCTCCTTTCCATCTTTTTATACATGCAGGACATGCCCTTTATGTTTTCTTTTTTTTTCTTTCTTTTTTGTTTCCTGTTTTTGTTTTTTCTTAAATGCGTGAAATGTTTACAAATACATGATATTTCTTTTCTAATTCATGAAAATTTTCGTTAATTCGATGAAATTTTTTCAAACTCGATTAACTTTTTTTTTGAAAATGAATGAACTTTTTAACATTTTGATGAACTTATATTAAAAAGCAATGAACATTCTTCAAATTTGACGAACTTTTTTTAAAATTGATGAACTTTTTAAAATTCAATGAAAATTTTTCAAATTCAATAAAAAAATTTCAAATAAGATGAACTTATTTTAATATTCAGTGAACTTTTTTCCAAATTTGATGAAATTTCTTCAAATATGATTAACCCTTTTTAAAATTGATGAACTTTTTTCAAATTCAATGAACTCTTTTTCAAATTAGATGAACTTATTTTTAAATTGGATGAACCGTTTTCAGTTTTGTGAACTGTTTTCAAAATGGTGATTTTTTTATAAAAAAATTGATGAACTTTTTTCAGTTTTGTGAACTGTTTTCAAAATGGTGATTAAAAAAATGATGAACTTTTTCCTGTTTTTAGTGAACTGATTTTTACATTGATGAACTTTTTTCAAAATCATTGACCTCTTGTTTAATAGGGCAACGTTTTTGTGCATGTTCACGTACTTTTTATGAAATCCGTGCTGTATGAGCGGTTATGATAGTTTTTAAACTGCTAGCGCTGAATTTTACCATTTGCGACCACACGCCCTAGTGGTTAGCCGACTACCTGCAGGTAGTGTGCAGGTAGTGTAGGTCGCGAGTTCGATACACCAAGGAAGCGTAAAGTTTTCTGTTCTTTTCGCGCATTTTTGTACCATATCTTTTCCGAAACAGTCACACGAAAGGTTCGGGAATGGGCCTACTGCCAAAACGGCCCAACCAACGAACGTGCAGGCGCCAAGTAGCCTAATGGGCAATGAAGGCGCCGACTAGGGGTTCCCTAGCTTTCGTGTCCGATCGTTTTGCATTTACAAGCATGTGTCTCTCATTGCTAGCTTCTAGGCTACCAACGATCTTTTTACCTTTTGATTTTTGTGTTTTTCACTTTTATTTGTAATTAGCTTTCAGTAAGGAACAGAGTTTGATCAAAACATATTTCCCGAAACAGTCACACGAAAGGTTCGAGAATGGGCCTGCTGCCAAAACGGCCCAACCAACGAACGTGCAGGCGCCAAGTAGCCTAATGGGCGATGAAGGCGCCGACTAGGGGTTCCCTAGCTTTTGTGTCCGATCGTTTTGCATTTACAAGCATGTGTCTCTCATTGCTAGCTTCTAGGCTACCAACAATCTTTTTACCTTTTGATTTTTGTGTTTTTCACTTTTATTTGTAATTAGCTTTCAGTAAGGAACAGAGTTTGATCAAAACATATTTCTAAAACATGTTCAAAAAATTAAGTATTTTTTCCAATTAGAAAAAATGTTAAATAATACCAAAAATGTTCTAATATACGGTGAACAATCATTTAATATATGGTTATCATTTTCTGAATACACACTAATTTTTTGCAATATACATTGAACATTTTTCAATATATAATGAACTGTTTATGTGCGATGAACCATTTTCATTATACATAATGAAGATTTCTTTAAATACACTGAATTATTTTAAAACACGTACTAATTGATTGTGCATTCAAAAAAATCATGATTAGAAAAAATATTCATGATTCAAAATTTGTTCGCAGATTTAGAAAATATGCTCATAAATTTTCAAAATATTCATGATCTGAAAACTGTTCATAATTTTGAAAAGGGTTCAGGAATTTTAAAAAAATAGAAAGGAAAGGAAAAGATTAAAAAACGAAAATCAAACATGAAGGAACAAAAAAAGAAAACTAAATAGAGAAAATAGATAAGTTCAAAAAATTAAGTAATTTTTTCCAATTAGAAAAAATGTTAAATAATACCAAAAATGTTCTAATATACGGTGAACAATCATTTAATATATGGTGATCATTTTCTGAATACACACTAATTTTTTGCAATATACATTGAACATTTTTTTTAATATACAATGAACTTTTTATGTGCGATGAACTGTTTTAATTATATATAATGAAGATTTCTTTAAATACACTAAATTGTTTTAAAACACATACTAATTTATTGTGCATTCAAAAAATCATGATTAGAAAAATATTTATGATTCAAAATTTGTTCGCGCTCATAAATTTTCAAAATATTCATGATTTGAAAAATGTTCATAATTTTGAAAAGGGTTCAGGAATTTTAAAAAAGAAAAAGGAAAGGAAAAGATTAAAAAAACGAAAAGCAAACATTAAGAAACAAAAAAAGAAAACTAAATAGAGAAAATAGATAAATAAGAAGAGAAGAAAAACCGGTTGCAACAATCCCAAAACCGCCAGAAAGGTTCCTTAAACGGATCCCGGAATCCATATTGCTCCAAGAAATCCCTAATTGCATCCCAAAAAACCACTCAATAACAACGCAAATGGGTCAGCCCGCTACGGCAGAATAGT
>NC_041380.1:503781063-503790102 GCF_002162155.2 Triticum dicoccoides
CAAGTTGATGGTGGACTTACAATTGGGTCAAAAACGTCAGGCCCAGTTGCGAGTCAAGGGTGGACTTGTAACTATGGCAGAAACAGGATCAAGGGCCTCATTGCATCTCAACAGTGAATTTTCATCTTGGACAAAAGAAAGCGTCCAACCCAGTTACGAGCCGATGGTTGACTTGCAACTGCGCCAAAAAAGGATCAATGGCCTAGTTGCACATCAATGGTTGACCTGATAACTGGTACACGAAATGGTCACATTGTGAATCGAGGGGTGGCTTGCTACTCGGACGAAAACAACTACATGCCCAATTTGCAAGTCGAGGTTGTACTTGCAACTTGAACAAAGAAGGTTGGGCCCAAGTTGCGAGTCTTGGGTGGACTTGCAACTGGGACCAAAAAGGTTGGGCCCCAGTTGCGACTCGAGGGTGGACTTGTAACTTGGACAAAACAAGGTATGGCCCCATTTGTGAGTAGAGAGTGGACATGCAACTAGGACAAAAAGGTTGGGCCCCTGGTACGAATCAAGGATGGACTTCCAACTAGGACAAAAAATGACAGACCCAAGTTACGAGTCGAGGGTGGACTTGGAATTAGGACAAAAAATGGCGGGGTCCAGTTGCAAGTCTAGAGTGGATTTGCAACCGGGGAAAAAAGGTCGGGCCCCAGTTGCGACTCGAGGGTAGACTTACAACTGATACAAAAAAAAAGATGAGACCCATAGTTGTGAATTGAGGGCAGACTTGCAACTGGGACAAAAATAGTTCAGGTCCCAGTTATGAGTCGAGGGGAGATTGCAACTAGGGCAGAAAAAGGTCAGGCCCAGTTGCGAGTAGAGGGTGGATTTGCAACTACAAAAAAGTTGGACCCTAGTTGCGAGTCGATGGTGGACTTGCACCTGGGACAAAAAAGGTCGAGTCCTAGTTGCGAGTCAAGGGAGGACTTGCAACTAGGACAAAAAAGGCCCGGGCCTAGTTGCGAGTTGAGGGTGGACTTGCAACTTGGATAAAAAAGGTCGGGGCCCATTTGCGATTCGATCATGGAGTTTTACTGGGACAAAAAGGTGTCGGGTCCTCCTCCCTAGTTGCGTGTTGAGGATAGACTTGTAACTCTGACAAAATTTGGTCATAGCCCGAGTTACATGATAACCCATAAGTATAGGGGATCGCAACAGTTTTCAAGGGTAGAGCATTCAACCCAAATTTATTGATTTGACACAAGGGGAGCCAAAGGATATTTGCAGGTATTAGCACTTGAGTTGTCAATTCAACCACACCGGGAGGCTAAATATCAGCAGCAGAGTGATTAGTAGCACAGTAGTATGATAATTTGATAACGGAAGTAGCAATAGCAATAGTAGCAGTAATGGTAACAACAGTAATTGTGTAGCAATTGTGATAGCAGCAACAACAGTAGTAACTTAGCAAAGATCAATATATGAAAAGCTCGTAGGCATTGGATCGGTGATGGATAATTATGTTGGATGACATTTATCATATAACAGTTATAACCTAGGGCGACACATAACTAGCTCTAATTCATCAATGTAATATAGGCATGTATTTCGTATATAGTCATACGTGCTTATGAAAAAGAACTTGCATGACATCTTTTGTCCTACCCTCCCATGGCAGCGGGGTCCATAAGGAAACTAAGGGATATTAAGGCCTCCTTTTAATAGAGAACCGGAACAAAGCATTAACACATAGTGAATACATCAACTCCTCAAATTACGGTAATCACCGAAAAGAATCCCAATTATTGTCACCTTGGGGTATGCAGATCATAACACGTAATAGGTGCATATAACTTGCATGGTAGGATCAAGAACACAAATATATTCACGAAAACATAAACGGTTCAGATATGAAATCATGGCACTCGGGCCCTAATGACAAGCATTAAGCATAGCAAAGTCATAGCAACATCAATCTCTGAACATAGTGGATACTAGGAATCAAGCCCTAACAAAACTAACTCAATTACATGATAAATCATCCATGCACGTACGAACATACATACAAACGGGCACGTACGTACATACGGGCGGGTGTCTCAAACGCGTACTCACGCATACGTACGGCCAGAGTTCACGTATATGGAGAGGCAACGGACCGCAGCAACGGCGTCATGTTCATTGAAAGCCAACCATCTGGGTCAGAATGGAGAAACTGCGTCGTGTTCACCGGAAGGCAATGGAACGCGTCATGTTCATCGAGAGCCAACCATCTTGGACGGTATAGCTGAAGCGAGGCATGGCGTACCCTCAAAACGGAGGAAACAGCCTTCTGTTTGACCGCCTACGGTCGAAACAGGACCTGCTACCTCTTGAGCACTTGCGTTGGTTTTCCCTTGAAGAGGAAAGGGTGATGCAGCAGAGTAGCGTAAGTATTTCCCTCAGTTTTTGAGAACCAAGGTATCAATCCAGTAGGAGGCTACGCGTGAGTCCCTCGCGCCTACACAAAACAAATAAATCCTCGCAGCCAACGCGATAAGGGGTTGTTAATCCCTTCACGGTCACTTGCGAGAGTGAGATCTGATAGATATGATAAAATAATATTTTTGGTATTTTTGTGATAAAGATCAAAGTAAAATAAAAGCAAAGTGAAAAAGCAAAGGAAATAACTAAGTATTGGAAGATTAATATGATGAAGATAGACCCGGGGGCCATAGGTTTCACTAGTGGCTTCTCTCAAGAGCATAAGTATTTTACGGTGGGTGAACGAATTACTGTTGAGCAATTGACAGAATTGAGCATAGTTATGAGAATATCTAGGTATGATCATGTATATAGGCATCACGTCCGAGACAAGTAGACCGACTCCAGCCTGCATCTACTACTATTACTCCACTCATCGACCACTATCCAGCATGCATCTAGATTATTAAGTTCATGAAACAGAGTAACGCCTTAAGCAAGATGACATGATGTAGAGGGATAAATTCATGCAATATGATAAAAAACCATCTTTTTATCCTCGATGGCAACAATGCCTTGCTGCCCCTACTGTCACTGGGAAAGGACACCGCAAGATTGAACCCAAAGCTAAGCACTTCTCCCATTGAAAGAAAGATCAATCTAGTAGGCCAAACCAAAATGATAATTCGAAGAGACTTGCAAAGATAACCAATCATACATAAAAGAATTCAGAGAAGATTCAAATATTGTTCATAGATAATCTTGATCATAAACCCACAATTCATCGGTCTCAAAAAACACACCGCAAAAAGAAGATTACATCGAATAGATCTCCACAAGAGACGGGGAGAACATTGTATTGAGATCCAAAAAGAGAGAAGAAGCCATCTAGCTAATAACTATGGATCCGAAGGTCTGAGGTAAACTACTCACACTTCATCGGAGAGGCTATGGTGTTGATGTAAAAGCCCTCCGTGATGGATGCCCCCTCTGGCGGAGCTCCAGAACAGGCCCCAAGATGGGATCTCGTGGATACAGAAAGTTACGGCGGTGGAATTAGGGTTTTGGCTCCGTATCTGACCGTTTGGGGGTACGTAGGTATATATAGGAGGAAGGAGTACGTCGGTGGAGCAACAGGGGGCCCACGAGGGTGGAGGGCGCGCTTGGGGGGGGGTAGGCGCGCCCCCCTACCTCGTGGCCTCCTCCTTTATTTCTTGACGTAGGGTCCAAGTCTCCTGGATCATGTTTGGAGAGAAAATCACATTCCCGAAGGTTTCATTCCGTTTGGACTCCGTTTGATATTCCTTTTCTTCGAAACCCTAAAATAGGCAAAAAGAACAACAATTCTGGGTTGGGCCTCCGGTTAATAGGTTAGTCCCAAAAATAATATAAAAGTGGATAATAAAGCCCAATAATGTCCAAAACAGTAGATAATAAAGCATGGAGCAATCAAGAATTATAGATACGTTGGAGACGTATCAAGCATCCCCAAGCTTAATCACTGCTCGTCCTTGAGTAGGTAAATGATAAAAACAGAATTTTTGATGTGGAGTGCTACTTGGCATAATTTTAATGTAATTCTTCTTAATTGTGGTATGAATATTCAGATCCAAAAGATTCAAGATAAAAGTTCATATTGACATAAAAATAATAATACTTCAAGAATACTAACTAAGCAATTATGTCTTCTCAAAATAACATGGCCAAATAAAGTTCATCCCTACAAAATCATATAGTTTAGTCATGCTCCATTTTCGTCACACAAGAATGCTCTCATCATGCACAACCCCAATGACAAGCCAAGCAATTGTTTCATACTTTAGTAATCTCAAACCTATAAACTTTCACGCAATATATGAGCACGAGCCATGGACATAGCACTATGGGTGGAATAGAATATGATGATGGGGGTTATGTGGAGAAGACAAAAAAGGAGAAAGTCTCACATCAACGAGGCTAATCAATGGGCTATGGAGATGCCCATCGATTGATGTTAATGCAAGGAGTAGGGATTGCCATGCAACGGATGCACTAGAGCTATAAATGTATGAAAGCTCAACAAAAGAAACTAAGTGGGTGTGCATCCAACTTGCTTGCTCACGAAGACCTAGGGCACTTGAGGAGGCCCATTGTTGGAATATACAAGCCAAGTTCTATAATGAAAAATTCCCACTAGTATATGAAAGTGACAAAACAAAAGACTCTCTATCATGAAGATTATGGTGCTACTTTGAAGCACAAGTGTGGCAAAGGATAGTAGCATTGTCCCTTCTATCTTTTTCTCTCTTTTTTTGGGCCTTCTTTTCTTTTTTATGGCCTTTCTCTTCCTTTTTTTAATTCCTCACTTGGGACAATGCTCTAGAAAATGATGATCACCACACTTCTATTTATTTACAACTCAATGATTACAACTCGATGCTAGAACAAAAGATGACTCTATATGAATGCCTCCGGCGATGTACCGGGATATGCAATGAACCAAGAGTGACATGTATGAAAGAATTATGAACGGTGGCTTTGCCATAAATACTATGTCAACTACATGATCATGCTAAGCAATATGACAATGATGAATGTGTCATGATAAACGGAATGGTGGAAAGTTGCATGGCAATATATCTCGGGATGACTATGGAAATGCCATAATAGGTAGGTATGGTGGCTGTTTTGAGGAAGATATAAGGAGGTTTATGTGTGAAAGAGTGTATCATATCACGGGGTTTGGATGCACCGGCGAA
The DNA here is from genome assembly GCF_002162155.2 of Triticum dicoccoides. Lineage (NCBI taxonomy): Eukaryota > Viridiplantae > Streptophyta > Magnoliopsida > Poales > Poaceae > Triticum > Triticum dicoccoides. The sequence continues at coordinate 503,786,214 of NC_041380.1, forward strand.
GTTTGCACCAACTCTCAATGTGAGAAAGGGCAATGCACGGTACCGAAGAGGCTAGCAATGATGGAAGGGTGAGAGTGTGTATAATCCATGGACTCAACATTAGTCATAAAGAACTCACATACTTATTGGAAAAATCTACAAGTCATGAAAAACCAAGCACTATGCGCATGCTCCTAGGGGGATAGATTGGTAGGAAAAGACCATCGCTCGTCCCCGACCGCCACTCATAAGGAGGACAATCAAAGAACATCTCATGTTTCAAATTTGTTACATAACGTATACCATACGTGCATGCTACGGGACTTGCAAACTTCAACACAAGCATTTCTCAAATTCACAACTACTCCACTAGCACGACTTTGATATTATTACCTCCATATCTCAAAACAATCATCAAGCATCGAACTTCTCTTAGTATTCAAAACACTCATAAGAATTTTTTTACTAATCTTGAATACCTAGCATATTAGGGTTATTTAAGCAAATTACCATGCTATTTAAGACTCTCAAAATAATATAACTGAAGCATGAGAGATCAATAGTTTCTATAAAACAAATCCACCACCGTGCTCTAAAAGATATAAGTGAAGTACTAGAGCAAAACTATATAACTCAAAAGATATAAGTGAAGCACATAGAGTATTCTAACAAATTCCAAATCATGCATGGCTCTCTCAAAAGGTGTGTACAGCAAGGATGATTGTGGTAAACTAAAAAGAAAAGACTCAAATCATACAAGACGCTCCAAGCAAAACACATATCATGTGGTGAATAAAAATATAGCTCCAAGTAAAGTTACCGATGGAAGTAGACGAAAGAGGGGATGCCTTCTGGGGCATCCCCAAGCTTTGGCTTTTAGGTGTCCTTAGATTATCTTGGGGGTTCCATGGGCATACCCAAGCTTAGTCTCTTGCCACTCCTTGTTCCATAATCCATCAAATCTTTACCCAAAACTTGAAAACTTCACAACACAAAACTTAAAGTAGAAAATCTCGTGAGCTCCGTTAGCGAAAGAAAACAAAAGACCACTTCAAGGTACTGTAATGAACTCATTCTTTATTTATATTGGTGATAAACCTACTGTATTCCAACTTCTCTATGGTTTATAAACTATTTTACTAGCCATAAATTCATCAAAATAAGCAAACAACACACGAAAAACAGAATCTGTCAAAAACAGAACTGTCTGTAGTAATCTGTAGCTAGCACAAGATCTGGAACCCCAAAAATTCTAAAATAAATTGCTGGACGTGAGGAATTTATCTATTAATCATCTTCAAAAAGAATTAACTAAATAGCACTTTCCAAATAAAAATGGCAGCAGTTCTCGTGAGCGCTAAAGTTTCTGTTTTTTGTAGCAAGATATCAAGACTTTCCCCAAGTCTTCCCAACGGTTCTACTTGGCATAAACACTAATTAAACACAAAAAACACAACCAAAACATAGGATAGGTAAATTATTTATTACTAAACAGGAGCAAAAATCAAGGAATAAAAATAAAATTGGGTTGCCTCCCAACAAGCGCTATCGTTTAACGCCCCTAGCTAGGCATGAAAAGCAAGGATAGATCTAGTTGTTGCCATAATAGTAAGATAGATCATTAAAGCTCATTTCATATTCTCTACGTTCGGCAGCAAGTTTCCTTTGAGGCAAGCAAATGTAATCAAAAGGGCTAAATTTAATGGGACAAAAGTCCCCAAAATCAACTTTGGGAGGTATAGGTTCCTCCTTTGGCCCTTCGTATTGCACAACCAATTCATCATTATAAGCATTCTTTTGACAGAACTTTGTGAGCCTATACTCAAGAGAATATCCTAGTACATTATTTCGAATGGCCAAATCATCATTAAGTTCAGAAATTCTATCAACTAAAACATTGGCAGGAACCCTTTTTCTAAGATTTTCATTGAAAGCAACATAGTCTAGAGATTAAAAACGCATTATTTCTTCTTGATAAAAAATGATAGCCTCTATGGGAGGACGGCAAGCGTCCACCCTATAATGCGCAAATATTTCTTTGGCCTCTTTTATTATGAATCTAAACTCATGAGCCAAAAAGATAGTAGCGGCACGCTTAACAGAAGAATGCTCAATATTAGAAAATTCTAGGAAAATCCTTTGTATGCAAGGGTGGATGTGCATGAATTGTCTTTCAAGTTCAACTACAAGCATGGAAATGGCATCCGCGAGACTACTAGTTCTATGAAGGATAGAATTACTCATAGAAGGTAAAGCACCGGCACAAGTAAAGAAATCTTGGATAACTCCTTTTCCAATGATATTACCACTACCAATACGAAACTTTTTTGTATGTGAGATAGGGGGTTCTTCAGCATGAGCATCAGAATTTTCCATGATATTATTATTGTCCATGTCGACAATAATTTCCCCAATTTCAGACATAAAGGCAGAAAGTGCAAAAGGCAAAAAGAGGCAAATAGAGAAAGAGAGTGAGGATAGAGAGAGAGGCGAATAAAATGGCAAGGGTGAAGTGGGGGAGAGGAAAACGAGAGGCAAATGGCAAATAATGTAATGCGGGAGATAAGGGTTGTGATGGGTACTTGGTATGTTGACTTTTGCGTAGACTCCCCGGCAACGGCGCCAGAAATCCTTCTTGCTAGATCTTGATCACTTGCGTTGGTTTTCTCTTGAAGAGGAAAGGGTGATGCAGCAGAGTAGCGTAAGTATTTCCCTCAGTTTTTGAGAACCAAGGTATCAATCCAGTAGGAGGCTACGCGCGAGTCCCTCGCACCTACACAAAACAAATAAATTCTCGCAACCAACGCGATAAGGGGGTGTCAATCCCTTCATGGTCACTTACGAGAGTGAGATCTGATAGATATGATAAAACAATATTTTTAGTATTTTTGTGACAAAGATGCAAAGTAAAATAAAAGCAAAGTAAAAAAAGCAAAGGAATAACTAAGTATTGGAAGATTAATATGATGAAGATAGACCCGGGGGCCATAGGTTTCACTGGTGGCTTCTCTCAAGAGCATAAGTATTTTACGGTGGGTGAACGAACTACTGTTGAGCAATTGACAGAATTGAGCATAGTCATGAGAATATCTAGGTATGATCATGTATATAGGCATCACGTCCGAGACAAGTAGACCGACTCCTGCCTGCATCTACTACTATTACTCCACTCATCGACCGCTATCCAGCATGCATCTAGAGTATTAAGTTCATGAGACAGAGTAACGCCTTAAGCAAGATGACATGATGTAGAGGGATAAATTCATGCAATATGATAAAAACCCCATCTTGTTGTCCTCGATGGCAACAATACAATACGTGCCTTGTTGCCCCTACTGTCACTGGGAAAGGACACCGCAAGATTGAACCCAAAGCTAAGCACTTCTCCCATTGCAAGAAAGATCAACCTAGTAGGCCAAACCAAACTGATAATTCGAAGAGACTTGCAAAGATAACCAATCATACATAAAAGAATTCAGAGAAGATTCAAATATTGTTCATAGATAATCTTGATCATAAACCCACAATTCATCAGTCTCAACAAACACACCGCAAAAAGAAGATTACATCGAATAGATCTCCACAAGAGAGGGGGAGAATATTGTATTGAGATCCAAAAAGAGAGAATAATCCATCTAGCTAATAACTATGGACCCGAAGGTCTGAGGTAAACTACTCACACTTCATCAGAGAGGCTATGGTGTTGATGTAGAAGCCCTCCATGATGGATGCCCCCTCCGGCGGAGCTCCGAAACAGGGCCCAAGATGGGATCTCGTGGATACAGAAAGTTACGGTGGTGGAATTAGGGTTTTGGCTCCGTATCTGATCGTCTGGGGGTACATAGGTATATATAGGAGGAAGGAGTGCGTCGGTGGAGCAACAGGGGGCCCACGAGGGTGGAGGGCGCGC
>NC_041380.1:503790336-503802935 GCF_002162155.2 Triticum dicoccoides
GCCCCCTACCTCGTGGCCTCCTCCTTTATTTCTTGACGTAGGGTCAAAGTCTCCTGGATCATGTTTGGTGAGAAAATCACGTTCCCGAAGGTTTCATTCCGTTTGGACTCCGTTTGATATTCCTTTTCTTCGAAACCCTAAAATAGGCAAAAACAACAATTCTGGGCTGGTCCTCCAGTTAATAGGTTAGTCCCAAAAATAATATAAAAGTGGATAATAAAGCCCAATAATGTCCAAAACAGTAGATAATATAGCATGGAGCAATCAAAAATTATAGATACGTTGGAGACGTATCAGGACCCCGTTCATCGGAAGGGGTCTGACATACCGCAAAACAGAGGAAACGGACTTCTGCTTGAGCACCTATGGTCAAAATGGGATCATGTTGATCGGGAGAGGTGTGGCGTATCGCAAAACAGAGAAAACGGACTTATGTTGAAGTGCCTATGGTCAAAACGGGGTCCTATTCATCAGGGGGTGGCGTATCGCAAAATGGGACTCTGGGGGCTACTATTCATCCACTGTTACTGCCTCGCTCCACAGACTATTGTTCATCCATGTCGACTTCCTCCGGCCTCCACTTGCTATTGTTCATCCACCACTACTTCCTCCTGCCTCCACCAGCTTCTGCTTATCCACGGGCTACACTGTTCATCCAGCCTCCGCCGGTTACGGTTCATCCAGCCTCCATGGGGTACTGTTCATCCATCCCCAACCGGCTGGGTATGGCGACCTCCTCGGGGTTTTGTTAATCCGGCGGCAACCACCTACTACCACGGGGTCCTGTTCATTAAACCCCCACAACCAACTAGCTCGACTCACCACGTCTCGACTCATTCTACGTACCGCGCGCATGGTAGCAATGGTCACTGTTCATCGAGAGGCAACCCAACACCGGCTGACTACATCGCACGGGGGCTTGATCAGCTTCAGTAAGAAGCAGCAGTGATCGATCGCTCGGGTTCAGTTAGTAGTAGCAGCGAAGGAATCACTCGGAATCAGTCAGCGGCGAAAGAATCACTCGGGTTCAGTTAGCAGCCAAGGGATCGATTGCTCGGGTTAAGTAACGTAGCTAGTGCGATCGCTCGGGTTTAGTTAGCCAACGCCCCGCACCCACGCGCGTACGAGAGAAACGCGCAAACCACAGTGCATCGCTCGGCCCTGACCACCCACCGTAACCGGGGACTCCCTGATATTTTCCTCACCCTCGCTTCTACCGCGATTTTTTCCATCATGGACGGCCCAAAGAATGTCATGCAGGTGCGTCTCCGGCCCGCCCAAGAGGAAAAGCCCAATTTCTGTCATGGTTTTTTGTCATCGAAGTAGGAGCCCACCACATCTATGATGATACGTGTTTTTGTCAAAATTATTGTCATAGAAGTGTCATAAGCATGATAGGAAAAAATTCGTTCGGGCCATAATGTCACAGATGTGTCTTATTTTTACTGAACTAAGACAAATAAGGTTGGCCTTCCAGTTGCATGTCGGTGATGGAGTCACAACTGGGACAAAAAAGGGCACCCAGTTGCGTCTCAAGGATGGACTTGCAACTAGGATAAAATGGGGTTCGTGCCCAGTTGCGTATTGAGGGTGGGCTTTTAACAAGGAGAAAAATTAAGGCGTGCCCCCAATTGCATGTCGGGGGTAGTTGCAACTGTGGCATAAAGGGTCGGGCCCTCATTTGCGTGTCAAGGGTGGACTTGTAACTAGGATAAAATGGGTTTAGACTCGGTTGAATATCGAGGGTGGACTTTTAAATGGAAAAAAGGTTGGCTCCCTTGTTTCATATTGGGGTGGAGTTGCAACTAAGATAAAAGAAGTCAGAACCCCAGTTGTGTATCAAGGGTGGAATTGCAATTGGGAGAAAAAATGGGTTGGGCCCGGTGGCATATCAAGGTTGGGCCTGCAACTGAGACAAAAAATTGCAAGTTAGGGGTGGAGTTGCAAAATGGGGCAAAAGAAGGTCAGGCCTCCAGTTGCATGTCTAGGATGGACTTCCAATGAGGACAAAAATGAGTCCGCCCCCTGATTGTGTATCGAGAGGGGAGTGACAACTGGGACAAAATTGGTAAGCCCGCGGTTACGCACCAAGGGTTGATTTGCAATTGTGACAAAAAAGTGGGCCCTCTATTGCATGTCAGGGGTGTGGTTGAACTTGCACGAAGGACAAAAAATGGGTCGGGCCCAAGTTGCAGGACAAGTGAACAAAATAGAACAAGGAGACATGGGAATACATCGGCCAACGACGTGAGATCAAAAGTTTGCGAGAAAATTAGAGCAGCAAGATCCAATAGACAACAACTTATATGAGACATTGCTAAATCACATCTTGTTGAGGAAGCTTAGAAGAAATGTAAGACAATATCGAAATGAACTAGGAAGGCAATGACTGTGATATGGCTCTTCTTTTCTTATCTCTTTCAAATCTACATCGCTGTGTAGAAACAACGCAGTGAAACGAGATGCAAACATGTCAAGATAATGAGTTGATAAAAAGTGAAAGCAAAAGGTCAACAGAAGGACACATGACAAACGAACAACAGCCAGTGAGGCGGGCATCGAGCACCTGCACGAAAATTACAGAAACTAAATCAAACGGCGGCGAACATGGATGAGACATAGTTAAAAATTATCTAGATGCAATTTAGCAATTCCGCATAAAAACTATTCACGAATTTAGAAGATGTTCGCAAAAAATTTAAAAAAATACAAAATTTATAAAAAAATATTTGCAAATCATATTCACGAATTTAACATAAAATAAGAAAATAAAAGACAAAATACAAAAGAAAGTAGGAAATAAAATAAAAACGAACAAAAAAAACAAAGAAAAAACGAAACAAAAATCAGAAAAGAAGAAAAAAGTCATGAAAGATCGATCTTCACGGCCACTCCCTGTCGTTGATCTTTTTTTAGAAAAGGAGGATGACCCCCGGCCTCTGCATCTGGGAGATGCATACGGCCACTTTATTGATTATTCTCGAGGACCTTACAAAGTATTACAACAATGTGTCTGAATCCACCAACTTGGCAACACATGCCGCTACTCCTATCCAAAATGATGAAGGGGTGCTAGCGGGGCCACTACCCAAACCACTCACCTAAGTCTAACATCAAAAGCCGGAAGCCGAAATATATTCGGAATCCCCAGCCGAGCCACATACCGGGTCTGGGGCACAATCCAGTCAGACGCACTCGTGTGTCGTCGCCGCCATCTTCCACAGGTCCGTCTTCAGATCATATTGAGGCTTCTACCTTGTCTGGCCACTCTGCCATCGACATCACCATGACGCCAGACAGCAACCTCCTCCTGCGCGAGTCCATCTCCGTGCATCGGACGCCGAGCCTCCACAGCGCCATGCCGCCGATATCCGCCGTCATCGATGTGTGAGATAAAGCACCGCTCCACCATCCCCCAGTTAAGCAGATTGTTTTGCCGTGATGATTACCTCCGGCCTCTTCTCTATTTATATTCACGTACATGGTACAGGATAGATACGGGTAGTTAGGATTACAACGTGTGCTGGGATTAGATAAGAATGACCCGCACAACAAACTCAATCTAATCCTAACTATACAACTTGACGTACACGTTTAACATTCCCCCGCAATCTCACCCGGTAGTGAGGTTGAGATTGGTGCGCAGGCGCTCGAGCATAGTCTTGGTGAGAGGTTTGGTGAATGCATCAGCTACTTGATCAGCCAAGGCGACGAACTGTACTTCAAGTGCTCCCATGGCCACCTTCTCTCTTACGAAGTGAAAATCAACCTCGATGTGCTTAGTACGAGCATGGAACACCAGATTAGCAGTCAGGTACGTGGCACCGAGGTTGTCACACCATAAGACGGGTGCTCGAGGTTGTGAGACGTGCAGTTCTTTCAACAAGGACTGTATCCAGGTAGCTTCAGCTGTACCATTTGCGAGGGCCTTGTACTCAGCTTCAGTCGATGAACGTGAAACAGTTGGCTGTTTCCTTGCACTCCATGAGACAAGGTTGGGCCCGAAGAAGAGCGCAAAACCTCCGGTTGATCGCCGGTCGTCGCTGCACCCTGCCCAATCGGCGTCAGTAAACACGCTAATGAGCGTTGATGAGGAGCGTCGAATGGTCAGGCCGGTGGTGACTGTTCCCTTTACAAAACGCAGAATCCGCTTTACAGCTTCCCAGTGCACATCTATGGGCCGCGACAGGTACTGACAGACCTTGTTCACCGCAAAGGAAAGATCAGAGTTAAGTATTGAAGTGCGCCAACTGTACTGCGGTACCTGAACGCCTCTTCCTCATTCAGACTATGACCCAACTCACGAGACAGCTTCTGATGTGTGCACATAGGAGTAGAAACTGGTTTGCAATTCGCCATATTTGTGCGCTGCAGCAAATCTAGAGCATACTTCTGCTGTGTGAGATTTATTCCCCCTGGATTGCGAACCACTTCAACTCCAAGAAAATAATTCAGAGTACCGAGATCCTTAACAGGAAAAGTGGCAGAGAGCTGGCGAAGAAGAGAATCCATAGCCTGGGAGGACGAGCTGACAATGACAATGTCATCCACGTATACCAGCATATAAATAGTCACACCATCATGCATAAAAATGAAGAGGGAAGTATCAGCGGCAGAGGGAACAAAGCCGAGTTGTTGCAGTCGATCACTGAGACGAGCATACCATGCTCGCGGGGATTGCCTTAAACCATAGATGGACTTGTGGAGCTTGCAGACATGGTGTGGCCGAGACGGATCCTGGAAACCAGGAGGTTGCTGCATGTAGGCGTCCTCTTTGAGAATCCCGTGAAGGAATGCATTGCTTATGTCAACCTGACGAAGATGCCAGCCTCTGGAGATGGCAAGGGAGAGCACAAGACGAACCGTAGCAGGCTTAACAACAGGGGAGAAAGTCCCAGAATAGTCAATACCATGCTGCTGTGTGAATCCACGAGCGACGAGCCGAGCCTTGAATTTATCCAGTGAGCCATACGACTTGTGCTTGACCTTAAAAACCACTTACAGCTGATGATGTTCTGCCCTGGCAGCCGAGGAACGAGAGTCCAGGTGTGATTCTGCTGGAGAGCATCGAACTCAGCATCCATTGCCTGACGCCAATGAGAGTCGGCGAGGGCATCACGATATGTGCGCGGCTCAGCATGAAAGGCGCGACGCCAAGGATCATATCTCACGGTGCCGTCGGACGGGACCAGTGTCTTGACAATGTTGTCACGGAGCCGGGTCTTCATCGGATGTGTCATAGCATCAGGAACAGCTGCAACCGGAGACGACGCGGCTGGAGACGGCGTCGCTGCCGGAGCGTCCAAGTCCAGCGGACGGGTAGGCAAGCTCGCGTGGGGACTCGGCGGAGACGAGCACGCAGGAGAGCTCGCTCCAGGCGAGCGTGCGGAGGGGTCCCTCACAGAGGAGGCGAGCGGACCGTCGCGGGAGCCCTGCCCAGGCGTGGACGCGGCCGGGGATGCAGGTGACGAAGATGCCGGGCTACCGGGGCCAGGCAAGGGAGGCTCATCTGCATGGCGAGGCACGGACATGCATGGCGACGTCGGTGTTGAGGAGCTGCTGGGTGGCGTCCGATCTGCACAGGTCCCATAGCTGCTCGAGGCAGGGTTAGCCAACAGGGAAAGATCATATTTTCTCATGCGATCATCAACAACAGCAGGCTCAGAAACAGGAAACAGTGAAGATGATGGCGTAGGTAAAAGTGGAGCCGAACTGGATGTAGCAAAAGGATATACATTCTCATCGAACACAACATCACGTGAGATGTAGATGCGCCCACTCGACCAATCCAAACATTTATAGCCTTTGTGCATTGAGCTATAGCCAAGGAAAACACACTGCCTAGATCGGAACTCAAGTTTTCTGTTGTTATAAGGGCGCAAATTAGGCCAACAGGCACATCCAAATGCGCGAAGAAAAGTATAGTCTGGGCGCTCATTTAAAAGACAGCTGATGGGTGTAGCATTTTGGAGAACTCGAGTAGGCATGCGATTAATAAGGTAGCACGCGGTGAGAAATGCTTCGTCCCAAAAGCGCACAGGAAGTGAGGAGTGGGCGAGCAAGGCAATGCCCGTCTCGACAATGTGCCGATGCTTGCGTTCGGCAATCCCATTTTGTTGGGACGTGTGTGGGCAAGAGACACGATGGTGTATACCCTCACGCTGAAAATACCGAGATAAGCGGTGGTATTCACCACCCGATTGAACAGCTCGAATTTTGGTGTTAAGCATACGCTCGACATGTTTCTGGAAATTGTAGAATGCTTGTTCTACATCAGATTTGTGTTTGAGCAAAAAAATCCAGGTGAACCGGCTGAAATCATCTAAAAAACTCACATAATACTTAAACCCGCCGACAGAGGTAATGGCAGGCCCCCATACATCGGAATGAATAAGTTCAAGAGGAGTATGAGTTACATGAGTTGAATCTCGAAAAGGTAATTGATGAACTTTCGCACGTTGACATGCGTCACAAACACTAGACTCGGAAGGTGCACAAGCAAATTTATTTGATCTAAGAACAGACTCAACGACGTCTTTGGATGGATGACCTAATCTTCGATGCCAATGTTCGATGGAGAGCTTGACACCAGAGAGAGCACGATGACTGGACACAAAGGAAGTGGACTTGAGGCTTGGCATCGGGTAGAGACCTCCACGGCATCTACCTTGCAGAAGAACCCTCTTCGTTGCTCGGTCCTTCAAATAAAAAAATTTAGGATGGAATTCGGCAAAGGCATCATTATTAGAAACAAGCTTGTTTACGGAAAGAAGGTGTTTGCTAACATGTGGGACGTGCAAAACATTACGTAAGTATAGAGGTCTAGATGAGCCAGCAATAGTTGAATGACCAACATGAGAAATATGCAGACCTGCACCATTGGCGACGTGAACCTGGTCCTTGCCGCCGTAACGCTCCTAGAACGAGAGACGATCGAGGTCGCTCGTCAGATGGTCCGTCGCACCGGTGTCCGCATACCAGTGAGGATCGACGGAGTATGAGCCAGTGTTGGCCGAGTTGCCGGAACGCTCCCTGTTGTCCTCCGGCTGGAAGGCATGGTTGAAGCGATTGCGGCAGTGAAGGGCGTCATGGCCAAACTTGCTGCACACCTGACACTTCAAGTTGGAGCGGCCGTTGCCGCGGCCACGCCCGCCGCGGCCACGCCCCTGTCCGCCGCCATGTCCGCCATGTCCACCGCGTGCACCATTGCCGCCGCGGTCATTGCCACGAGCAGCAGCGTTGGCGGAAGGATGGATTTCACCTGACGAGTTCTGCTGCTCTAGGAGAAGTTCAGCGCTAAGGAGGTACGCATAGAAACTGTTGAGACTTACTGGATCATCCCGCGCCGTGATCGACGCGATGAGGGGCTCGAACTCGGAGCCCAGCCCGGCGAGCATGTAGCCGAGCACTTCATCGTCAGTGAGGGGCTTGCCGATGGAAGCCATTGCATCAGCGAACCCCTTCATCTTGCGGTAGTAGTCGGAGGCAAAGAGGTCCTTCTTCTTAAGGTTGGAAAGCTGATACCTGAGCTGCATGATGCGGGCGCGATTCTGCGAAGCGAACATGTCGTGCAGTGCAGTCCAAACGGCGGCGGAGGTCGTCAGCTGGGTCATCTGGCCGAGGATGTCCTCGGTCATGGACCCGAGGAGGGCGATCATGACAAGCTGGTCCTGCTGGTACCAGCGAAGAAACTCTGGATTGGCCACATCGACGGCTGCATCACCAGTTCCTTCCTTGATGGTGTGCGGCGGGGCTGCGTTGGTGCCGGCAACATAGCCGAACAGGCCGTTTGCAGCAAGGGCGGGGACGGCTTGGGTCTTCCATAGCAGGAAGTTCTCGCGTGTAAGGCGCAGAGTGATCAGGCTACCGAGCGAGGTGACTGAGATCGGAGCGGAAGTGGAGGAGCCGACGGACAGGGTGCCGGCGTTGAGGGTGGTGAGGGCGCCAGCGGTGCCGGAGGGGGAAGCAGGGGTGGTGCCCGTCATGGTGGAAGAAGGGAGATTGGATCTTTGGCTCTGTATACCAAGTTAAGCAGATTGTTTCGCCGTGATGATTACCTCCGGCCTCTTCTCTATTTATATTCACGTACATGGTACAGGATAGATACACGTAGTTAGGATTACAACGTGTGCTGGGATTAGATAAGAATGACCCGCACAACAAACTCAATCTAATCCTAACTATACAACTTGACGTACACGTTTAACACCCCCTAGCCAGCACTTACTCCAAAACGATGCCCCCAGGAGGGAAAGCGATAAAACGCCATCATCGTCCGATCCGGAAGACCCAGATCTAGGGCTCCCTGGAGCATCCCGAGCCTGATGACGCAGACTGCAATGACGATGCCTCGACAAGGGAACGACATCTAAGACGCCGCCATCGTCCGCCATGACAGTAGTCGGCGTGATTTTCATCGGCAGTTGCTCCACCAGACGTGCGTCGACGTCGCTGGTCCCTTCAACCGGAGCAAACTCCAAAACAATGCCCTAAAGAGGGACTACGACGCAACAGCGCCGCCATCGCTCGATCCCAAGGAGATCTAGGGTTTCCCCCGTAGTTGCCCGCGCTATCAAGGGCCAGACAAGGGTAGAATCCCGCGGATCTGCCCAGCTGCCGACAAGTCGCACCCACCACCGTGCCGACGGCTGACCAGCGATCAATCCGGCCGCGCCGCCGCGAACCGATCCGGTCACGCCGCCGCCGTCCCTGGCGGCCGTGACGCACCAAATCACAAGGCCTCCTGCCGCAGGGAATCGACGTCGTCGAGGCGCCGCCACCACCCGCCGTGGCAACCGGCCCGCCGCCACGCTCCGGCCCGCGCCAGCCCCACCCAAGCGAGAGGGCCCGAGTCCCCACCGCCGCCGCCGACGGCTAGGCTTCGCCTGGCCGTGCCCTTGGGCGGCGGCGAGGGAGGAGGAGGAGGAGTGGCGGAGGTTCGGCGGCGATGGGATCTGGGGCCTCCCGGTCGCTCACGCGGGAGGCGGCTTGGGAGGGAGACGTACGGGACGGGACCCTGTCGTCGATCTCAAAACCACTATACTAATCCTCTAAAAAGAAACATGAATAAAAATGCAGCCGAGACAGCTCCACTAGCAAGAGCCCATAACCCGCGCAATGCCCACAAACAATGAGCCAGCTTATTCAATTTCATCGAGGAAGCACTGCCTACGCCAGGAAAACGCAAAAGAACCAGCTGTACCTTCGCATGAATCCTACAACACTTTGATGTGTGGTTGGGATGTTAGATGTGAGGTATAGCAATCCCGTAAAAAAGTTAGTCTTGATGGATTAGACACATTTGATCTTCTTAGAGATGTAACTTCTTTGCATTGTTGATTGACAATATGGTGTGTATTACATCAAGTCGATGTAGTCGTACAGCCAGGCCATGTCCGTCGAGCAGGCGGGATGCACTAGGCCAGCGTCAGCCACGAACGGGCTGGTGGTCACCGCGTCCGCGTTTAGTGTCGGACTGTCGTCTTGTACTTCATCTCCTTTGTTGTCCAACATGGATGCCCCTGTGACGATCGCGGACCGTAGGCGGGAGTCCAGTCACGGTGCCTGCTGCGGATGAGTGCGGCCACCCCGGCCACGTGAGCACAGACAACCGATGTGCCTGACATCATGTGGAATTCCGCAGCATTGTCGGGCCACCCCCCCTCCCCCGGCCCCAACTTAGCTCCATCGGCACGCGGTGGTGATCTCGCAGGTGAAGGAGAAGGACACCGTCGATTTGGGGGCGAACGCCATGTAGGAGACTAGCATGTCCGCATCGCTCTTGCCGAGGCTCAGGCCTGGAATGCCGATCGCCCCGGCCGCCACGCAGTCGGAGCGCCGTTCGCGCCCTTCCACTGCCACGATGCCTGCTCCTCTGGAACTCTACACTAGAAGGACAAAGTCCTCTGTTACGTAGCGCGGGCAGACCAGCACCTTGCCGGTCACCTGGCGACCTTGTGGTATGGGCGTGCAGAACCCGGCTCTCGTGCACGGAGGCAACGTGATGTCAGCAGCGTGGGGAACATCAGAATCAGACCCGATGGAGGAAGCGAACGGGTTGCTGGGGTTGCTACGGCTGGAAGCTAACATGGCAGCGTCGGCTTGTCGAGGGATCGGAGAGCGACGAGCGGTGGGCAGGCGATCGAGGGGAGGCTGGCAAGGCGATCGAGTGGAGAGAGATAGAGAGGTGGCGATCTGGCGCGGCGATTGGTTGTGGGTTGGAGCGACCGAGGCTGGAGGCGATCGGGAGTTGGGAGCGAGCGAGAGTAGGGAGGGCTGGCGATCGGAGGATCAGCGGCAGCGGGAGGAGCGTTGGCGATCGAGAGGATCAGCAGCAGCGACAGCTAGCAGCGGGCGGCGGGCGACGGTGATGGAGGAACTACACGCGCGGCTAGGGCTAGGTTAGAAACGATGGAAGGCTGATACCATGTAGAAAAATATGATGTAACTCTCAATATTCATTGGGTGCATATGCACATGTATATATAGTACAAGATGTAGCCGTATCCTCAATTATACACAAGGAGGAAGACTTGTAGTACAAGTAATACACGTCCTAAATACATATACTCAACACCATTGATGCCCGCCAGCACTGCCTCGTCCTCCCTCAGGTTCACGGCAACCCCCTTAAAGACCGCCTCCCAGGTGTTACAGGATGCCCTTGGCCGTGGACGGCAGCATGGATGCATACCACTGGCGCTCGCGTGGTGGTTGGTAAGCACAATGAGAGTTTTGCTGGGCTTGCAGTGGTTGCGGTACCTACCTATACATCTGACACCAGTGGTGATTTCACCAGGAAGGCTTTAATAGACTTAAACCTGCCCTTCAAAATCTTATTTAAGCTAAACATACCACTTGACAAGTATATTTTGGTGCTTTACATGCAACAGTTGCAATGCATTTGCTAATTAAGCTTACGAACTTTATGTTTTAAGCCTACCTTTCAATGCCACGCTAGATTCGCCACTGTCTGGCACCACACATTTTCTTCAAAGATTCGTGCTATCATCATGTATATTTCATGTATTGATTTCTCATCTATTGGTATTTCCTTTAGTTAAATCATTATGAGAGAAGGAGTAATATTTGCCCGTCTGAGGGGCTTCTCGCATGTGGTGATGGAGGTCGACTGTTTACAGGTTGTTAACCTTTGGCATTCGCGTCACAGTTCTAGATCGATTGTAATGCCTATCTTCAATGAAATTAGGGAAAGAGCTTTGAATTTTGCCTCTTTTTTGGTTCAACACACTTCAAGGAAAGTTAACGGTCCGGCGGACCTGTGTGCTAAATATCTCACTACTCTAGACATTTCTGATTGTTGGCTGGACAAAAGTCCTTTCCTGGTACGCAGTCTCAGGGCTGATTGTAACCGTATATTACTTAAGCAATAAATATCCCAAGTTTTAGTCAAAAAATCATTATCTGGCCCTACCATTACCCTTCGGCTCAGATTCACTCTCTCTCCTCCCCCACATAATAAATCCATGGTTTTATTCTACTATGCTAAAACTATATCATGCATATCTTTTAAATTATTATTTCATTTTTGAAACTTTTTTATATTTGACTTCCCGGCACCGAGCCCTTTAGAACATGATCAAACTTGGATACATTCCAAACACATTTAAATTTCAACATCACATTCCATATGTAAAAGAAACCTTTTTCACTACAAAGATGTGAAACCCACCTATTTTCCTAGAAACCTTTTTAACCCAGATATGAAAATGAAATATCAACTTTTGAAACTGATTATTTGAAAGTGTGTAAAAGTTTAGTTGAAGTGAGTTAAATATGTTATATGTGTTATTATGAAAATCTTTTGTGAAACAAGCAAGTGAAAATGTAGGTTTTGAATTGTGAAATTGTAACTACAACAAGTGAAATTGTAATGTATCATTGTGAAACTGATTATTTTGAAATGTGTAATAAGTTATTTTAAAAGAGTGATTTTTTTTAAATGTGCAATCAAAGCAGATGTGGTTTTTGTGAAAAAGCTAGCGGAATGTGAAATGTAGGTTCTAAATTGTGAAATACTAACCACAGAGAGTTAAATTATAATATATGATAGACTGTCCACCCAGTGCCGCTGCCCACTTCTACTAAGGCTGAGCTTAATAGGAGCAAGAGACTTGGTGGCAACAACCAGAATGATATGAATTGATTATTTGAAAATGTAAAACAATTATTTTTGAACGGGTGAAATGTGTTATTTTGAAAATTTTGGAATTGAAATAGATATTTTTTGTGAAACAAGCCAATGTAGAATGAAATGAATTTTTTTAATATTATTATTATTTTAACCAATTCGGAAAATGTGTGCCCTAATTCGAAAATTTTAAAAATATGACCCCGTCAACATCACTAAAGCCGAAAAGGCACTCTTCGGTCTCGCTTAGGCCAAAGAGTAGTCTTTGGTCTCGCTTAGGCCGAAAAGGTACTCTTTGGTCTCGCTTAGGCCGAAGACCTCCTCGGTTTTCGCTGGGCCGAAGTTGCATGGCCGTCAGGTCGAAACCAGGCTGAAGTGCACTTTTTCTGCTTTCGCCAAATCCTATTCGGCGCCTTAAGCGGCAAATATAGGCCAGTTCATAGCGGGC